>NC_090652.1:191151879-191429379 GCF_040937935.1 Hyperolius riggenbachi
CTTGAGGATAGCATGATACTGAAGAAAATGACAGAATTTCTACCTAAAGTATCAACATCCAATAGGGGGCAAGAGATTATATTGCCTCATTCTGTAGTAAGGCCACTCACCCGAAGGAGAAACAGTGGCATAATTTAGATGTTAGATTTTTATTAATATAGCTGGAGAGAATGATGAATAATGACCTTGATTTCCTAAATTCCTTCAATTTCTCAGGAGTAAAAATTGGAGAAAGGGTGGCTAAAGCTTCAGTCACAAGATAAAATTATGTATATCAGAAGCTTATAAAAAGAGAGATCTGGAATCGCATAAGGAGATCACAGCCCATTCAGCTGGATCTATGGCAGCTTCCTGGGCCTATAGAGCTGGAGCTTCAGCATTGGAGATCTGTAGCGACCTGGAAGAATGTCAAGACATTCATCAGGCATTATCGACTGGATCTGATGTTCAGCGGGGGAACAATCTTTCGGGAGAAAGGATCTACAGGCTGTGGTCCTGCCTTAAAGTGAACCTAAAGCCGATAAAAAAAATGAGATTAACTCACCTGGGGCCTCCCTCAGCCCCCTGCAGCCGATCGGTGCCCTCGCAGCTCCGCTCCGATGTCCCAGGACCCGCCGGTGACCACTTCCGGTTTCGCCGTCACCGGCCGACAGGCATGGGAACGCGAGTGATTGTTCGCGTTCCCAGCCTGTATATCGCCCCCTATGCTGCTATTGCGGCCAGGAGGTCATTCACAAGAAGTATTGGACCAATCTGAGAATCAGTGTTTTACTGCAAAATTCAGAATATTGTGGAGTTTGTAGGCCAGTCACAAGACTCGGAAGTATTAGGCTAATCAGAGAATGCAGAAGTTTACCACATTGGGAAATCAGAAATGTGTATTACGCAGGGTACATCCGCAAAAAATGACAGATTATGCAAATATATTTTTAACAACTAACTTTTATTAACAAAATAACCAAAAATTATGCAAAAATCAGACATTTGTAAATTTAAAGTTCTGCAGAATTTTGCAGAAATTGGAAACACACTTGTTAGATTCAGAAAACAGCATTTCCAACCATACTAGTCCTCACATCAGAGGCCCATTAGGAAAGGTGTCTGAAATCGAATACCATTTGTAAGTCCTTTCAATATGTAGTCAGAGAAAATTTAAACTGTAGTTGAAAAAAAAATTGATTTGAGACACTGTTTTCCATATGTAAGCAGTTCAACAGACACAGCTGATGTCTTATGAGCGGGCACCTACTCTGTGGGACGAAATGGTCTGTGCAGACAATGGGGTATTCTAAAGGTTTTTTTTTTTAAATATATGGACAAAGGCCGTCCATTAAATATTCGCTTCATCAGCATGCTCTTGAGCCTGGGCATAGTTTGCATCATAGTCTGCTTAAATTTATTGTCTTATAAATATCTTAACTATCAGAGCATCAAACTGACACAAAGAGAAAAAGGAAAATAAAAAGTAGAAAAGAAACGAAAATGAATAGTATTAGGGGAAAAGTGCAACAGTCACTCTGATCCTGCCATACGCTAATAAAAGGACTAGAATATGGCTAGGTCACTTCCCATACATCTTGCTACAGGCCCTAATTATTCCATCGTACTGGAAATCAAAACTTGTAAAGGTTCATAGGAAGTTCTATGAAGTCATGAGATGTATCAGATATATTTTCCTCAATTCTTAAATAATTATTTTTCCTTGCAAAATTCAATAATTTCCTTTTAGTGGTATCCTCTGTACCAGAGCCAATCTCCTGATAAAACCCAAACAGCATTTTGAGTATGTTAATATTCTTACAAAGACCAAAATGTCTGTGGAGATCTTGTACCTCATTCCAAATACTTTCAGAATTATGCCTTCCTTTTTTTGAACTTTCCCGGAACCAGATACCATTGCATCACAAGCTTATTTTGAATTAACTGACAAGCAGGTATACTAGAGGACCAGAAGTTATCCAAAATGTTTTTGCAGGCGGAGTCATTAATTGGCCATTCCCCAGGGCTCGCAACCATTTGTTGAAAATAGGGGCTGCATACGTTTGATCAGATTTCTTGAGAAAACTGTAGAGCCAGGAAATTGCGTTAGGGGTACTTATCTTTCCAAAAACATATTTTCAAGTTCATTTAACCTCCCTATCGTTCAATTTCTGCAGGATTTCTGTGGAAAATGTGGTTCAATTAATTTTCGTGAAGTTTTTGCTTGCAACTTACTAAAATCCGTCAAGCAAGGGTCTAGTATCCATTTTGAGTATAATAAGTTTCAAAACAAGATTCATGTCAAAAAAGTAAATTAAAATTTCTAAAATAAACTTTTTAATCACAAATCAAAAAATCCTCCTCAAATATGGATGAAGAAATAAATCTACAGATGAAGAAATAAAATACCGTACAGTGTTTACCTAAAGCCTCTCTCTTGTGTGGTACAACAACTAAGGGCCAGTTCACACTCACACTTGCATGTCATTTACCGCTGTTTATGCAAAAGCAACATTTTGATCTTTATTTTTTCCACTGTCTGGAAGCAGCAGGGTCTGCTCGTTCTGAGGTCCATTAGTGCCGCACTCCTGTGTCCCCCTGTGGGATGAAAAATGCCGATCGCTGGGAATTGCTGCTGAAAATCGACAAATGCTTTTCTGCACAATTACAGAAAAGCATTTGGACAAGACTTTGGGCAGGTGATTGAGACATCTGCCTGAACCAGCCCTGAAGGTCCATACACACGCTGGTCTGAACTCTGAGTGGTGCACCATAACGACTGCCATGGCAGGGGTGGTCATTATGGTCAGACCAGCGTGACATCAGGCGCACAACGATTGCATGAAGGTCCGGTGTGTTCGATTTTTAGCAATGCCCGAGCACAACACAATAGCATTGTTCTCGCTGCTCCCACCACCAGAAACTTCTCCATTACACATGCTCATCGTTTCTCCGCTCCCCCCTGCATAGCAAAAGACGCATTGTGCGCAAAGGCTGGTGACACTTTTGTACAGTGTTGTTGTTCGTGCACTGTCACCTTTGGCTGATGACGTTCTGGGGGGGGGGGGGGGGTGAAGGGACGACAAGCGGATTTGACTTAGCGGTTTCCAGCGGGTGAAGAGGTGCCAAGAACAATGCCGTTGGGTCGTGCTTAGGCATAGCTAAAGGTCCGACATGCCAGATCTTTAGGGATAGTCATTGGGCCACTGTACACACTCTGGTCTGCTGCACAGCTCTTGGCCATGGTGGTCGTTCTAGTCCGTCACGGCCGAGTTTAGACCACTGTGGCAGTAAGTATCATTCCTCTGTACATTATACAGTATGGTATTAGATTCCAGAATTTTTCTGTAATGCTTCTGTACTGCCAGTAGGTGGTGCACATACACCATTATAACTCTTTCCAGGCCAGTTTTAAGTGTGGACGAAGCTAACTCACCTACACCATTTGTAGCAAGTTTTTTTAAGCCTAGTCCTTACCACCAGGGAGGTTAAATGATTGCCTGATTTCCCCAGATTTTTTTTTTACCCACCCATTATGCTATGTGCCTGCTCCCCCTCCCCCCCCCCCCCCCCCCCCCCAAAAAAAACTTTTTGTAATGGATCATTAAGTTTATGTACTCTCTCAAGCTTATTCCTTGATAATATCAGGTCCTGAAGGGTAGTCCACTCCCTCAATCCCAATCTAGACAGCCAAGTCTTATCATTAAATTGATCTATTCCTAGGCGCCGTATGGATGTGATTAGGGACACACCCCTGCTGCCCCTTTTAGGTTTTATATAATTGAGTGCAAGGAAGGTAGGTCTTATTAAAGGATGGAAGATATTTTTAGAGACTGTATATAGGATTCCAAATTTTAGAGACTGTATATAGGATTCCAAGAGGACAAGATATTATCAATCCAGCTTAGCTCTAAGGTGGTCCATATACTGGTACGATTGCATGATCTCCATGATAGCACCATGCTCAGCTGAACTGCTAAGAGATATCTGTATAAATCAGGTGCCGCCATCCCCCCTGAACATTTAACTTTAGTCAAAGTTCTGTAGCAAATGTGCACCTTTTTTATGCCATATAAACTGTTGGAACAGCTTATGACCATCTTTAAACCAGTAGTTTGGAATGGAAATTGGCAGATTCTGAAAGAGAAATAACAGTTTGGGCGTGATTATCATCTGGACGATAGTAGCCCTACCTGTACTATTGAAGCAATGTCGATCCCAGTTATTTAACCACTTCAGCCTACAGTGTTGTTCGCCTTATGCATCCGAGCAACTTTCACCTCCCATTCATTCGCCAGAATTTATCACTATTTATCACATTGAAATGATCTACCACCATTTAGGCTTTCTTTGGGTGGTACATTTTGCTAAGAATTATTTTATTCTAAATGCATTTTAACAGGAAGATTAAGAAAGAAATGGAAAAAAAATCATTATTTCTCATTTTGGCCATTATAGTTTGAAATGAATACATGCTACCTTAATTAAAACTCATGTATTTTATTTGCCCATTTGTCCCGGTTATTACACCATTTAAATTATTTCCCTATCACAATTCATGGCGCCAATATTTTATTTGGAAATAAAAGTGCATTTTTTCAATTTGCGTCCATGCCCCTGCTACATATAAGGAAAAAAGCCATTTTTATTAAGGCTTCGAAGTCTTTTTAAGTCAATTTGTTTTAACGTAAGCCTATTGGTTCATATAAAGTCTATGAATACGTTCTATCAAGGTCTCTCCAAAGCCAAATTCCTGCATAGCCATATAAAGAAAATCCCTAGAGACCCTGTTGAAGGCTTTTTCGGCATCTAGACTTAACAAAACCGCCTCTGTTTGGCAAGCCTGACACCTACAGTTGTGTTCAAAATTATTTAACCCCCACTGAAATTGAGTGTTTTGGCCAGTTTGACATTGATTTTGATCATATCAGTCATCTTGTTTACAATTAAATCAAAGAGGCACTTGTAAGTCAGACAAATATAACATAACATTTATAATGAAATAGCCACACATGTATTTTCTGTGCTCACAACATTATCAATTTTTTATTCAACCCCCAAGTGACATTCATTCTTAGTACTTAGTACAACATCCTTTTCCAGTTATAACAGCTCTTAAACGTGAAGCATAGCTTGACACAGGTGTCTTGCAGCGATCTACGGGTATCTTAGCCCATTCTTCATGGGCAAAAGCCTCTAGTTCAGTCACATTCTTAGGCTTGCGCGCTGCAACTGCTTTCTTTAACCAGTTCGGCCTATCTGGACTGACGGACTGCATCAAATTTTCATCCAATAACCCCTGGCACTGAAAAGAATTCATGGTACCTTGCACACGCTGAAGCTTCCCTGTACCTGCAGGAGCAAAACAGCCCCAATGCATGATTGACCCCCCCCTCCTCCCCCCCACCATGCTTCACAGTAGGCAAGGTGTTCTTTTCTTCATAGGCCTTGTTTTTCCTCCTCCAAACATGGCGTTCATGGGCCCAAACAGTACAAATTTTGTTTCATCAGTCCACAGAACACTATCACAAAACTTTTGTGGTTTGTCCTCATGACTTTTGGCATACTGCAGTCGACTTTTCTTATTGTTTGGAGACAGCAAGGGGTGCCCCTTTGAGTTTTGGCATAGATGCCTTCATTACGCAGTGTGCGCCTTCTTGTCTGAGCTGAAACTTCAGTACCCGCATCTGACAAATCTTTTTTCAGTTCCTCAGCAGTCACACGGACTTTTCTCCACTTTGCGCTTCAGGTAGCGCACAGCAGTCGAAGTCAGCATCTTCTTTCTGCCACGACCAGGTAGCGTTTCAACAGTGTCCCTTGCCTTGAATTTGCGAATGATGCTTGATATGGTGTCTCTTGGTATGGTTAACATTTTTGCAATCTTCTTATAGCCATTGCCCTTCCTGTGAAGAGAAATCACCTTTTCTCTAGTCTTCCTGGACCATTCTCTTGACTTCATCATGTTTGTAAACACACCAGTAAATGTCTAGAATGAGATGAGTATCAGTCATTTTAAATCTGCCTAATTGGTGCTTATTATGCTTCATTGCTGCTCGTTAACATCCACAGGTGTTTTCAATACCTGATGGAAAACACTTGAATGAACCTCTGTTCTTAAGAGTGGTAGTCTTTAACCCTCCTGGCGGTATGAAAAATTCCGCAAGGAGGCAGCGCGGCAGGTTTTTTTTTTTGTTGTTTTTTTTAAATCATGTAGCGAGCCCAGGGCTCGCTACATGATAGCCGCTGCTCAGCGGCATCCACCCGCCCTCTTCGATCGCCTTCGGCGATCTCCTATCAGGAAATCCCGTTCAAAGAATGGGATTTCCTGGAGGGCTTCCCCTGTCGCCATGGCGACGGGGCGGGATGACGTCCGCGACGTGACGTCATTGGGAGTCCCGATCCACCCCTCGGCGCTGCCTGGCACTGATTGGCCAGGAAGCGCTCGGGGTCTGGGGGGGGGGGGGGTTTACCGCCAGGAAGGTTAAGGGGTTGAATAAATGAAGAAATCACACAAAAAACATTTAATACTGTATTACAAAAACAATTGATGTCATTTTAGTTGCATTTGGTTCTTTAAAAAGTCCTTGTAAGATTTCATTCTGAACACAATTACAAATGTACACTAAATTCTCTATAAACCCTTTACAGCAATGGGGGTTGAATAATTTTGAACACAACTGTATAAATAAAACTTCAGATAGAGTAAATATAGTCCCGAGATTGTTTTCCTTTTGGAAACCCGCCTGTTGCCCTCCTAATATTTTTCTCATAATACCGTCCATTCTACAGTAGCTACAATGGTCTTAGAATATATGTTTACATCGATATTGATATTGGAGATTGCACGATGACCTTCACAAGCGGTCCGTCGTTTGCCCTACTTATGGATCAGGGAAATAGCTGCTGTATTCGTGAGTTGAGAGAAAGTGGTGGGCATCTGAGTATCGTTCGTCAATGCACAGAAAGGCTCTGCCGAAACAGATGAAAAAGCTTTATAAAATCCTGCTGAGAACCCATCAGGCCCAGGGCTTTTATTGTTCGTCAAACCAGAAACTATGCTGAGAAATTCTTGTCGCTCTATAGGAGCGTCTAAAATCAATCAACCTATCCTCAACCTCAATTTTTGGATGATTTGCCTATTTTATAAAATCATAAATGCAATCTTCAGAAAGAGAGGTATCTCTGGCGTATAGCTTACGGTACCTTAAAAAACAAACAAGCGTTGGCTATGTCCTGAGTGCTATGTGCCCAGGAGCCATCCGTCTTTAAGACTTTTTCAATACATTTTTCAGCTCTATCTCTATGAAGCTGTTCAGCTAGAAATCCTCCTGGTGTATTAATTCCAATCATATAGGAATTTTGAGACTTTTTCTGTGTAAACGGTGACATGTTCGATCTAAGAGGTCATTTAACTCTTCCCTCAGCCTGCTAAGCTGACTGTAGGCTTTATTGGAGCTAAACCTTATGTGCATAGCTTCAAGTGTTTTTTTTATAGTATCTAGTAAATTTTGTATTTTACTTATAAATCAAAATACATTCTAGAGTGTCCCATAAAGTTGATTCGCTCACATCAGGGGATCTATTTTTTTTTTATATATAGAAATTTTTAATAGAGCTTTCAATTTCTATCAAAACAGCTGGGTCGTTAAGTAAATCATTGTTAAAGGAACACTATCAATACCCAAGTGTTCTAAAATGACAATGTACAAATAATGTCAAACTACCTGTGTAAACATTTTTCTACTTTTCATGTTAAATATCAAAGCCAAAAGCTTTAATTCATTGTGTGTAGGATTTAGTTCTATTGGAACAAATCATTCACAAAAGGGGTGTCTGCCTTAATGCACAGCCAGTGTGTTTTTTTGCATATCCGACTACAGAGTATTTTTCTCTGAAAGCAAAAAAAGTATTAAAAACTGTGGTGTCAGGTTTCACACAATTACAAATGTTTATAACAAGTTAAATTTGCTCTGCTCTCCTTTAGTGATGTGGCGAACTGTTCGCCAAACTGTTTGCAGCTAACAGGCCATGGGGAATGACATTGGGGTCATCTCCGCATTCGTCATTGTGATGTTGTATATAATACAGAAGTCATATTTTTTAATTGTGTGTGTGTGTGTGTGTGTGTGTGTGTCTGTTGGAGACAGTCTGGAAGCTCCAGCCTGAGCCCCCTCTAGCTCCAGTCCATGCTTGACTGACCTAAATGCCCCTGGGGCCCTCAGGCTGAGGCTCTTGCACGTTACCTTAATCTGACATTTGGCAAGCTTCATGTCAGTGTAGAAATTCATTACAAAAATGCAAACGGCATAGTACAGTAAAGCATGCTAAAGACGAAAACCTAAGCAATAAAAGGGGGGGGGGGGCAGTGCAAAATATAAGGTGTGTAAAACAAAATAGGAAGATCTGAGTATTTGTAAATGACACACTGCTCAGAACACAAACAGCTAGACTTCTGTAGACCTTTCCTTCACCACCACCAAAATGAGCATGGTATGGCGGGCATGACATGCGGGGCCCTCTTCATGTGCGGGGCCTGGGGCGATCGCCCCACTTGCCACCCCCAAAGGCCGCCTCTGCCACTGGGACATGTCTCTCCCAGCTTCTACTGCTGAGTCCTGATCTCACTATGTTGTCCTGTCCTCAGGCTGGGAGCACACTTGTCTGTTTCTGTGTTTATTGTACAGGGAAACTGTAAGAACCAAAGTTAATCAATTGGATAGTGCACACTTGAATGTATTTTCCCCATGCATATAAAAACTGACAACAGTGAAGCACTGGAAACATTTTCTTTATCAATTACATTTGCTTCTGTGATAAAACCTGCATGTTTTCACACATACAGACACACATGGTGCGCACAGAAAACTGAAATAAGAGTGTGCTCCTAGCCTCAACTTCTTATTACACTCACGGTGTCATCCTTTAATGGAGCAGAACTGGCTCTGCAGATTCCTCCTGCGGCATCACTACAGCACAGGGCATTTGGGGAGGTTGTGAAGAGGCTGAGGGATTTGGCGCTGTGCCACTGCTGTACACAAGACCCTGCTGTGCACTGAATAGGGATTGTCTACAAAACTTTGATTCCTTAAAAGTGGCTGCAGGTGCAGTTATTAGGACAGTTGTGCAGAGAGCAGAAAGCTTTTCCTCTCCGCAACCTTAGTTGTCAGTCTCTCAGGATGGGAATTTATTTTTTTATTATTTTTTTTTAAGCTGTGTGGTATAAAACACCTCTGGACAGCTACAAACAAAACCTTCTGCGTAGGGAGAGTCTAAAAATCCAAACTCTGAATGATTATTTGTCAGTGGCTGAGCAGATGCAGTCATTAGAACAATTGTGAAGAGAGCAGAAAGCTTTTTTTTTTTCCTCCAGACCCAAACACAAGTCTTTCAGGACAGCGAAAATATGTTTTTCCCTGACAGTAATTTACTGTGCTCCAAGCCACCGCCTGGACTGCCTATGTGGTTAGCCGCCTCTGCATTTTCCATGGTCTTGATCTAACACTGTGACATCTAAATAGTTCTCAAACTGCATAATATAGCTAAAGGCGGCCATCTGCAAACGTATAGCCATGTTTAGTAGTAGTAATCTGTTCTGAGAACTATTTAGATGTCACATTAACCACTTCACCCCAAGGCGGTTTTTACCTTAACGGACGAGTGATTTTCACCTTTCAGTGCTCATCCCTTTCATTTGCCAATAGCTTAATCACTACTAATCACAATGGAATTATATATATCTTGTGTTTTTCACCAACAAATTGGGCTTTTTGGGGTTGATATTTGTTTTCAGTAATTACTTTATTTTCTATGCATTTTAAAGGGAAATGCAAGGAAAAAATTCACTTTCTCCAATTTCATCCCCTATGTTTTTACTATTAAAAACTGCTACTGTACATAAAACCCACACATTGTATCTGCCCATTTGTCCTGGTTATCACAAGATTTTAATTATGTCCCTAGTACAAAGTATGGTGACAATATATCATTTCGAAATAAAGGTGTACTTTTTTTTCTTCACAATTTTCACGTGCACGGGGATGCACGTGCACCTGCGGGAGCGTGCACAGCTGCAGCAGCACTGTCTGACTTCTAAAAATGTCCTGGAGCCATTAAGAGGCTCTAGCAGGACGTTTTTATAAGTCAGGTTGTCATAAAGGGGTCAAAATGTTATAATATCACAGGCATGGCAGATTTAACTACTTGTTGCACGCCGTGCAGTATATTGACGGCCCTGCAAAGTTTACAGGATGCACCAGGGCGGTGAATACAAGTCTGCAGCGGCGTGCAGCCGACGCTCGCTCCCGTTCACGCATGCTTACCACCGCTTAGTATGGAGGTTAATGAATGGAACCGCAGTTCCCATTCATAGATCTAAGTCCCCGATTCACTGAATACTGGCGTCTACGAGACGCTGGCATTCATTGTATCTTCCTGTTGGTACACTGCCACTCATTACTTCCGATTCGCTTGCTTTCGTACGTGAATCGGAAATAATGACTGAGGACATCTTGTGGCCAAATAGTAAATTAAACCAAAATTCATTTTTATTTAATAAAAATCCCCACACTGCCTTTTATAGTTAACTATTTCCTTCCCACACCCTCCCATAGTACTCAAACTTTTTTTTTATATATATATACTGTAGGGGGGAAAAATGTACATAAAAAAAATATATAAGTAGTTACCTTAGGGACAGAACTTTTTTTAAATTTATGTCAAGGCGGTATATTACTATTCATTTTTAATTTGTGAGCTTGTAATTAGTGATGGACTCAAAACTAAAAAAAAATGCACCTTTATTTCCAAAAAAAATATTGGCGCCATACATTGTACTAGGGACATTTTTTAAACGTTACAATAACCAGGACAAATGGGCAAATAATGTGTGGCTTTTATCCACAGTAGAACGATTTATTTTAACATTATAATGGCCAAAACCTGAGCAATAATGCATTTTTTTCATTTCTTTTTTCTTATCATACATGTTAAAATGCATTTAGGATAAAATAATTACCATACTGTACCTCCCAAAGAAAGCCTAATTGGTGGCGAGAAAAACAAGATATAGATCTTTACGCTGTGATAAGTATTAAGTTATTGGCGAAAGAAGCGGAGGAGCGCTGACAGGTGAAAATTGCTCTGGTCCACAAGGGGAAAAAACACTCAGTCATCAAGTGGTTAACCAAAAGATAGATCCATCTCTAATCAAAATCTGATCAGAGTGGGATCTATTACTGAAAAACACTGCAAATACATTTTTAACATGTAAAAGGAGGAGAGACAAGGCTGGCACTGCGATTGAAGGTTTATTAGCAAAAATTGTAAAAATCCCTTGGAGTCAACACAGTAGCGTCCCTACCATAGGGCGGCAGGGGGCGCCCCGCACCGGGTGTCGGGCGCCCCAGGGGGTGTCATCAGGCCTCCCACAGAGGCCTGTGTAATGTGCAGGACAGGAGGGGGAAGCAGCACGGAAAGGAGGGGTGGCGGGGAAAGCGGCGGGGAGGGGGGCCGGACCCCCCACCTCCCTCACCTGGGTCCCCTCCTTCTGGCGCTTCCCCCTCCTAATTGGCAGCAGCGGGCAGCAGCGGGCAAGAGGACTTACTCACCTCCTTCCTGCGTTCCAGGCGAAGGCAAATAGCGTCATCGTCACGTGACGCTGGTCTCCGCCTTCTCCACCGCTCACTGTGCTTCCTGATTGGCGGAAGCACAGTGAGCAACAGAGAAGTCGGAGACCAGCGTCGCGTGAGGATGACGCTATGCGCCGCTGCTATCGCCAGGAGCAGGTGAGTGAGTCTTCTTCGCCACTCCTGCCCGCTGCTGCTAATTAGGAGGGGGAAGCGCCAGAAGGAGGGGACCCAGGTGAGGGAGGTGGGGGGTCCCTCCCCGCCACCCCTCCTTCCAGGCTTTCCTCACACTGGGGGCAACTAAACTAGCTATTCTGGGGGCAATTATACTAGCTATTCTGGGGGCAATTATACTAGCTATTCTGGGGGCAGCTATACTAGCTATTCTGGGGGCAACTGTACTGGCTATACTGGGGGCAACTAAACTAGCTATACTGGGGGCAACTAAACTAGCTATACTGGGGGGCAGCTATACTGGGGGCAACTAAACTAGCTATACTGGGGGCAGCTAAACTAGCTATACTGGGGGGCAGCTATACTGGGGGCAGCTATACTAGCTATACTGGGGGCAACTAAACTAGCTATACTGGGGGCAGCTATACTAGCTATACTGGGGGCAGCTATACTAGCTATACTGGGGGCAGCTATACTAGCTATACTGGGGGCAGCTATACTAGCTATACTGGGGGCAGCTATACTGGGGGCAGCTATACTGGGGGCAACTATACTAGCTATACTGGGGGCAGCTATACTAGCTATACTGGGGGCAGCTATACTGGGGGCAGATATACTAGCTATACTGGGGGCAGCTATACAGGGGGCAAATATACTAGCTATACAGGGGGCAAATATACTAGCTATACAGGGGGCAACTATACTAGCTATACTGGGGGCAACTATTGACGATTGAAGTGTTTTGTGGACAGGTCTGCCACACGATTGCATGTATTTTCTGGTCAAATCTGCTACATGATTGCATGTATTTTCTGGGCAAATCTGCCGACATGATTGCATGTATTTTCTGGGCAAATCTGCCGACATGATTGCATGTATTTTCTGGGCAAATCTCCCGACTTGATTGCATGTATTTTCTGGGCAAATCTGCCGACATGATTGAACGTATTCTCTGGGCTAATCTGCACACATTACGTGTATTTTCTTCAAAAAACCTGCACAATTATGTGAATTTTCTGGGGAAAGGGTCACCAAAACTTGGGTCCACTGTCTTTGCATTGCACTTTTAAAGGGAACCCGAGGTGAGAATAATATTGAGGCTGCCATATTTATCTCCTTTTAAGCAATACCGGTTGCCTGGCTGCCGTGCTGGTCCTCTGCCTCTAATTCTTTCAACCACAGACCCTGAACAAGCATGCTTGTTTCTGGTGTGATTCAGTTCACTACTGCAGCCAAATAGATCAGCAGGGCAACTAGTATTGTTTAAAAGGAAATAAATATGGCAGCCTCCATATCACTCTCACCCGGGTTCACGTCAAATTACAGTTAGCTCCGTCCTCATCCGGTCATGGCCACGCCCATTTTTGCCAATGTTATAGCGCCACCTATTTTTTGCCCCTTTACTTTTTTTTTGGGGGGGGGGGGTGTCTTATAATACCCAGCACCGGGTGTCAAATGCCCTAGGTACGCCACTGAGTCAACAGGTACAGGTTCACGCTATATGAGTGGCTAAGTGGGCGCCAGGTCAGGATCCCCCTGCAGACGTCCATTTCGCGCCACTGACGCTTGCTCCCTTTGCGGTGAAACTTCTGCAGGGAGATCCCGACCTGCCCCCCACTTAGCCGCTTATAGCGTGAACCTGTACCTGTTGACTGTAAGGGATTTTACATTTGTTGAAATATACCTTTAATAGCAGTGTAGCAATGCCAGCCTTGCCTCTCCTCCTTTTACAATACAACTGCTCCCAATACATGGACTTGAACACCCCATTTAAAGGGACCAGCTTCCTTACAGCCAGATTGTCTTTACTGGCAAGTCCAGTCCCCTGCTGCAGTGTTTTTGAGTGCTGTAACTTTGCTGTTCTTCTCAACTGACACATTTTTAATATGTTCCACCTAGAAATCTATTAACATCTATGGAGCCGCAGCACTTCAGGGCCAACTGCTGCGCCAGAGTCTTGGCAGTGGAGGGCAGACTCACCAGTCTGCTGCCATGCTCTTCTAATGTCCTGTCTCCATCCTCGATGACAGTTTATAACACTATGACTTTGAGGCATTTTTCGTTACTTGACAACATAGTGGGAGGTCACTGGGTACAGGCGCCACAGCGAATATGGAGACAGGACGCAGGAGGAGTACTCCAGCATACAGGTAAGTGCGTGCTCAGTGGCCAAGACACTGCACGGGCCCTGGTGAGCATATTTTGGATGGAATGAGGGCCTGGGGGGGTCCAACATCTGTTTAGTTATCTCTGCACACCCTACCTCCCCTTTTTAACCAGGATCTTTACATCTGAAGTAATTGATAGTTTTGATTGTGGAAGTTGATCGAAAATTATAATCTGGTGGCCATGTTGCATCATTTATCTCTTGCAGATTCAATCCTAATGATCTAATCTGCTAGGAAGATCGACAAGTGTATGGACACCTTTAATTACCCCATTTGGTTCTCTGGTTTGCCCAAATCAGTGTGTCTGACAGACTTTCGCTAGCCAAACACTGTCATCCACATCAACATCTGTCAAATGAGCATGTAGACTAACAAAACGACAAACATTAGAACTGTAAAGGTGGTCATACATCAGGCAACTTGGCGGCCGATCGACCATCCAATTCGATTATCATAAGTGATGAAAATCGTTGTCGCTGAGAGCATGCCCAATCAATGGTGTGACCAATTTCGGGCCGATATTGGTCGCATGAATAGATTGGGTGTGCTGCAAGATATAGGACTTACATGCTTGATCGGGTGCACGGCGCTAACGGCATGCAGTATCAAGAAGAAAGCGACACAACCCCCGGCAATGTGCCCCAGACGTGAATACTTTACCTCTCTGTGTCTGCCATTGGCTCCATGCTCTGTCCACATGCACGCGGTTGCCGGCATATACGTGGGCGCTTGCGACGTCACACATGCTCCCACATTAAGCCAGCAGCCATTTGTGGCGCATGTATGTGCACGGAGCCGGCTGCGGACATTGTCAGGTAAAGTATTCATGCATGGTGTGGGGGGTACATTTTGCACTAGGAGGGACAGCGTGGGAGGCGACGGTTGTGGCGTCACAAGGACAATTCCTGAGAGATTTTATGCTGAAATTGGGAATTGGCCTGCGGTGTACAGGCAGGCAACCGATCTTCCTCTGATCAGACTCAATCATAGAGAAATCGGTCTCTTGGTCGATCTGCCCATACACCATCTGATTTATAGGCACCTTAATTGTTGAGATCATAAAGCCATTGCTTCTTACGCTTAATAATCTGTGTGATACAGTAGACTTTTAGCACCACCACATCTGTTCATGATCCAATAAAAACACGTTTAAGAGAATTGCAGGCCACGCATTCAGCATTGCTCTTTAAAGCATTTGTGGTGTTGTTCAGAAATGTTTCAGTGCTAAACTCCGCTAGTCTTCTTACATTTCCGACAGGTTCCTGCATGCAGCGTCTTTGGGGAGATGGCGCTGTGATTCTCATTCTATTGACAGGAATCACAAGAGCAAATCCCGCTGAATCATGTTCGAAGACCCTAACATGATTGCGGGGCAAGTGGCGGGAAGCGCAGAGTGTGAACTAGCCCTTTGACAGTTATTTAACTCAAATGTTAACTGAACCAACCAGGGGGATGTTCTGCTTGATGGGGTCATTTAAAATAGGCTAGGTATATCTAATGTACAAGTTTGTTAACAGAATTAAGGGTACAACTAAAACTATGAATTAACTTTAAAGAGACTCCGTAACAAAAATTTCAGCAGTATTTCTCCTATCCTACAAGTTCCTAAGGCTGTTCCATTGTGCTCTGGCTTACTGCAGCACTTTCTACTTGCACCATCTCTGTAATAAATCAACTTATCTTTCCCCTGTCGGATTTGTCGGCTGTGTCTGGAAGGCTGCCAACTCTTCAGTAATGTGAATAAGTTAATTCCTTCCAAGCCCCTCCAGTGCTCCTGTGCGGATTATTCTTCACAGACAATGGCCTCAATTCACTAAGATCATGCTGGAGATAATAAGGCAAGAGAAAACTTACCTCCACACAGTAATATCTTATCTCTTCATTCCTTACGTTACCTCTTCTGTAGTTAATTTACCTCCTGTGTAGTTAAGTTACCTCCACTGTAGTTATTTTCACACGCAGTTAATGAACAGCCTGTCTTTAACTCTGAAGTTATTTTAAGGATTAAAGAGTTAACTTAAAGACAGAAGAGTTAACTTTAGGTTTGCCTGAGGTAAAATGTTCCCTGAATACTACATGCCTTATCACCATGGTAACAACTCTAGAAGAGTTATTAAAGACAGGATATAAGCTTAAGCAGGCCATACACTGGCTCGATTCACGGCCGTTTCGACAGCAGATCCGATCCTGGGATCGGATCTGCTGCCAATCGCTTGCGCTAAACGCACCCGCCGATCCGATTCCCTCCCGAAATCGGATCGGACCGTCGATCGCGCCGTGCGGGAAATTACCCTCGATCGCCCGGCGGTAGGAGCGCGTCGCTTGCGGCGTACGATTCGGGCCCGATCCGAGCATGTATACATTACCTGAAGCTGGCTCCGGGGTCCTCTTCTCCTCGCTGCACCGCATTTCCGCATACGCTTATACTTCCTGTGTCACTCCGGTGACCAGGAAGTTGAAATAGAGGGCGCTCTATTTGAACTTCCTGGTCACGGAGTAACACAGGAAGCGCCGGGATGGAGCAAGAACAGCGGTGCGGTGCAGTGCGGAGAAGATGCCCGGGAGCCAGCCTCAGGTAATGTATACGGGGGGGGGGACAGGCGGCAGGAGCAGCTGAACAGATTGTGATCGGTTTCAGGCTGAAATCGATTCACAATCTGTTTGCAGTAAAGGCAGCCATACGATCCCTATCTGATCAGATTCGATCAGATAGGGATCTGTCAGCTGGTCGATCTAATGGCACATCGACCAGTGTATGGCCACCTTTAGTGAATTGAGGCCATTGTCCCTTGCTCTCACTGTCAGCTTGTCTGCTATCTGTGAGGTTGATAAACACAGACTGATAAACTGAACAAAGAATAGCTGGCTGAGGAGGAAGCTGCCTGGCAGGCTAACAGGACTCCAGGCTCTAACACAGCTTGTCATGCTTCATTGACACAGAGCTCTTTCAAAACTTGCACATAACCTCTGGAGACTGAATTCAATGTGTAACTCACTGAATTCTCTGTGTACTCACTGTGTATTAACTGAGTTCACTGCTCTGCTGATGTACTTCCTGTTTTGGTGGCCTTCTTTTCTGTTTATAAAACAGTTTTTTCCCCTCTTTATTGCAGCGGAGAGCAGCAAAAATATTACAGAGGGGGCTAGGAGATGACCCCAAACAGGCAGGGATGTTTGTTTATACTTCATTTTGTGAATACAGATTCTCTTTAAAGCAAACCTGAACTGAAGAGTAAAATCAAAATAAACATACACACATCATCTCTGGGTGGTAATGGAAAGATGTGGCCTTGATCTTAAATTTAAGTCACACTGCTTTACCAGAACACATATGCTCGAATCTGAACTGGTGGTGCACTGTCAAAGGTCTTTTTTTTTTTTTTGTAAAACAATTTTTTTATTTTGAATTTTACAAGACAATACATACAATAACAATTACAGTTACAATAACCCCTCCCGCCCCTCCCCCCTCGTTGGTTCCAGTTAAAATAGTATCAATGTCCACTGTACATAGATCTAAGCTCAGAGAAGCAGTTGGCACCGGAGTATAAAATGGAAAAAAAGACATATGTGCAGTTAGGGTAATGGATTCCAGATCACACTTGTATAACGTACAACATTACATATCAATTACAAAGTGCATATCATACTCATGCAGTGTATTATATTACATATCAAGTTTAAATTTGGACAGCCATTTGGTCCATAGCTTGTAAAATTTCTTTTGTGAGCCTCTATTAACATACACTCCTTTATAAATTGGTAAGTCATTATTAACAGATTTGGTTAACGCTCCTAAGGTAGGGGGGTCAGGAGATTTCCAGCTAATAGCAATCTGCCGTCTAGCATAAAATAGGAGGATTCTAGCCAATAGCAGTTTTTTTTCCGAGAGAGTTTTGATGTCAAAAATAATAAGCAGCATGCTTTTAGCTGTAAAGGGGATAAATGGGCTCACTATTTCAAAGAGTAGAGCATGGACATTTTCCCAGTAGTGTGAAATCTTGGGGCATGACCAGAAGATGTGTATGAAGTGAGCGTTGGAGGCCTTGCATCTCCAGCAACTGTCCTGACAATCGGGGCTAATTTTAGAGAGCTTGTATGGAGTGTGATACACTTGGTATAGGTACTTAAGCGCCGACAATTTATGTCGAGCGGCTATCGGGGTGGAGATGAACGTGGATACCGAGTTATTCCATTCGCTATCTGTAAGATCAGGCAGCTCTTTCTTCCACATCAGGAAGGGTTTGGTTTTACATTGGTTATTGGTACTGATAAGCGTGTTATAGATAGTAGAGATAAGACCTGTCTGGTTAGTATGGGATAGGATATTCTCGATAGGGTGAGATTGCATAATCAATTTAGGCGAGGTAAATTGAGAATGGAACGAATTTGGAGGTATCGAAAGTACATTGAGTTGGGAAGGGAGAATTGCTGTTTAAGGGTGTTAAATTGTTTGATCTCATTGCCTTCCACTAGATCCCTCAATTTCGTTATACCTTTATTAGCCCAAATCGAGGGGTCAGGTATAGTGAGAAATTCAGTTAGCTTGGCATTGTTCCATAACGGGGTAACTGGTGACCACTGACCTTTGGTGGAGATGAATTGTCTAATCTCTTCCCATATTTGGACTGTAGTGATCATGGGTAAATTGAGGTTTGGGCTGGCTTTGGGTCCCCTGAAGGGTAGACTAGCTAAAGCTAGGGTTGAGCCTATAATCGTTGCTTCCAATGCTGAAGCCGGATTATAGGCGGACTGCTCAAACCACCAATAAACGGTCGGAAGTATAGCGGCCCAATAGTAGAATTTCATTTTGGGCAGGGCGGGCCCCCCCTGGTCAATCGGGAGTTGTAGGTTAGACAAAGCAACACGAGGAGATGAGGTATTCCATATGAATGAGGAGAACATAGAGTCGAGTGTCGTAAACAGCTTAGCTGGCAATTTGGTGGGAGTGTGTCTAAAGACATATGTAAATTTTGGAAGGATACACATTTTGATCAAATTGACACGGCCAATGAGTGATAGTGGGAGAGTAGCCCATGCTCTTAGTTTATCCCTAACCTGTGTGAGTAGGGGTTCAATATTTAGAGTGTAAAAATCTCTTATAGTGGTTGTAAGTTTAATTCCAAGATATTTTATTTGGGATACTACTTGTAGCGACGTATTGTGAGTGGAGTTTATGGGAAGGGAGTCTAGCGGTAAAAGGAGGGATTTATGCCAGTTGATGACTAAGCCCGAGTAGGAGCCAAAAGATTCTATGGTTGCTAGAGCTGATGTTAGGGATGCATGGGGGTCCGCCAGATATAATAAAAGATCGTCCGCATATAGCGAGACTTTTTCTTCGAGGGGGCCTACCCTTAAACCCACAACATCAGTTTGCAGGCGGAGCATTGCTGCCAGTGGCTCCATGGCTAAGGCAAACAGGGCTGGGGATAAGGGGCAACCCTGGCGAGTGCCTCGTTCAAGAGGGAAAAAGGAAGAGACTTGGTTCCCGGTGCGGACTCTGGCTCTGGGGGAGGAGTATAGAGCTTTAATATACGTGATGAATTTGGGACCTATATTGAATTTCTTGAGGACTGCCCATAGATAGGGCCACTCAACCGTGTCGAAGGCCTTCTCAGCGTCAAGAGAGGCTATTACTCTAGTACCAGGATTGGTATGTGGCACAGATAGATGCGTAAACAGTCTGCGGAGATTTATGTCGCATCCTTTCCCTGGGATGAAGCCGGATTGATCCCTGTGTACGATAGAGGTGATAACTCTATTAAGTCGGAGGGCGAGGATCTTTGCTAGGATTTTACTGTCAACATTTAACAATGAGATGGGACGATAGGATGAGCAAAGGGTAGGGTCTCGCCCTGGCTTATGTATTACTGTAATTAAAGCTTCTGACATGGAGGATATAGAGCCTGTAGCTAGGATTTCTTTATAAACAGTTAATAGTTGGGCAGCAAATTGTCCTTTGTATGTAGAATATAATTCTGAGGGTAGCCCATCTAATCCGGGGGCTTTCCCCTTTTTAAGAGAAAGTATGGCCTGGATCACTTCCATAATTGATATATCAGCCTCTAATAAGTTAACCTCGTCCACATCAAGAGAGGGAAGAGGAATAGGTTGTAGATAAGCGTCAATTTCGGCCGAGGCCCTCGACACGGTTGAGGTATATAACCTCTGGTAGTAGGAGTAAAAGGTGTTATTAATGTCTCCTGGATGCGTGAGCATTATTCCGTCATCAGTTTTCAGTGTAGCAATTTGAGTGCTAGTGTAATCTTGTTTAGTTAAGCGGGCCAGTAACTTTCCTGTACGGTCTCCGTGTTCAAAGAGCCTCACTTTAGTTAACTGGAGCTCTTGTTTCGTACTGTCAATCTGTTTACTGGAGAGGGACAGGAGGTGTGATTGCCATATTTGGTAGGTCTGAGGGTTCGGATTTGTTGTATATTCTCGTTCGGCTTGTGCAGTTTTTTCCTCTATGTTAGTAAGTATGATGTTGGATTGCCGTTTCTCTTCCGCTATGCTAGAGATATATGCTCCTCGTATGACTGCCTTATATGCGTCCCAAGTGACCAGGGGGGGGACCGGGTCGTGGTCTAAGGAGTGATATTCTTTAATCCTATCCTGGACCGAGTATTTCACCCTAGGTTCAAGCAACCAATGAGGGGAGAGTCTCCAAATTGTGGTGGATATAGAAGTACCAAGGTCTAGAGTGAGTAAGAGTGGAGTGTGATCTGAAATCCCCCTAGGTAATAGTGTAAGGTCATGTACGAGTTGTTGTGCAGAGGACGAGGCAAAAGCTAGGTCTATTCTAGATAGTGTACGATAGGAGGTAGAATGACATGTATAGCCGGGACTATCTGGGTATTTCCATCTCCATATGTCAGTAAGTGAGTATGCTTGCGCCCAGTCCATAAGGGATGAGGAGTTGGGTGGTTTAGAGTGTAGGCGATCCGCTGTATTAGAGGGGACCATGTTGTAATCCCCTAGAAAAAAGCAGTGAGGGGTAGAGTAGCTAAGGGAGAGCTGTGCCAGTTCATTAAGTAGATGCACTGTGCCCGGCGGAGGGTTGTATAGGCCTGTAATTACAATTTTAGTTTCATGAAATTTCCCATGTATTAAAACATATCTGCCTAGATTGTCAATTTTAAGGTCTAGTAATTGAAAGGGGAGATTCTTCCTGATTAAGATGGTTACCCCTCTAGAGTAGGATGACTGTGTAGAATTATAATAATGTCCCACCCAGGGTTTCTTGAGTGTGAGAGTTTTGCTACCATAAAGATGAGTTTCTAGAAGAATGACTAAATGTGGTGAGTATTTTTTAATGTAATTGAATACCAGTGATCTCTTGAGGGAGGAGTTTAGACCCCTAACATTCCATATTATACAGGTAATCTGTTCACGTTTAGGTGCCATTAATGGAGGTAATAATCATCAGAGTATAATGTCTGAATAGTATTATGTCTATGTAAGTGGTATATGCCACCTGATAGAAAGTATTATGTTATTTTTGGAACCAAGAAACCCCCCACCCTGCATTTTCACCCAACTTGAATCTGCTTTAATCCCTTAACCCTTAACAAACGTTCCCTTCTTCTACCTTATCTAACTGAAGTGCTAGCACTACAGTTAACAACTTTTAAATTACGTGCAGTCTGCAGAGAAGTTCAACCGGGGGCTTGTCAACTGCTGTCCTCCGTGTGAGCTCCGCTACCCAAATTCTCCCAATACTAATTGGGGGAAACCTTCTTAAACGTTGCTGGTATAATAAAATACAGAAATCTGAACACGTTGCTGTATTAGTGCTATAAGCAATAAGAACATCAAATCTAATTTCTAAAGTCAGCCGACATCTCCCGAGAGGCAGTCAAGGATATACGGGGAAATAGAGTTCATCAGCAGCAACCTTGTCATAAGTATCTGCGGTCCCGGAATATAATTTGGACATCATAGGGTGTTATTCCGTATCGATACGGATAGAGTACATGAATAGGTTTGGTATGAAGCAGAGGGCTAGTTGGTGGAGGAGCAAACCCCGAGATGTTGCCGCCATCTACTGGAGAAAAAAAAAAAAAAAAGAGAAGATCACCCTAGTATAATGTGATGGAATCATCATGTTTATAGGTGTATAATTCCAGGACCCATCAGAAAGCAGCGAGGAAATATGATTACTGCTGGTCATACGGTATCACTAGTGGGGTTTAAACAATCAGCTTTATTGCAAAAGGGGCTGCCTCTCAAGAGCGACGGCCTTAACAACAAGAAAAGATTTTTATTGTTAGAAAGAGAAAACAAAGTGTAATTGTTCAGCGACCCATCCCCCCGTCCCCCCCATCGCAATAATGTATTGCAAAGCTACCTAACCTGGTACACTGCACGTCTAGGGCGGCTGCTGTATCGGTGTAATACTATGGGCGTAGATTTTATAGCCAAGGTGGAAGCGGGCCAGTAACGGAGGGGGGACCGGGCCGGGGGAGCCAACCCAGTGACGGGGACCACACGCGGACCGGGGTATGAGCTGGTGTGGGATAACTCCAGCACAGTGACGGGGAACCGCGCGCAGACCAAGGTGTAAGTTAGAGTCCCCCGACTCCGCCCCCCGCATATATATGTCGCCTTAGAGTTCTAGCCCACTTCGGCATCCACTGACCGTTAACCCAATAATAACAAACATTATGGAGGGATGTAATACCAAGCGAAAGTACTATTAGGTTCAGTAATCTGTTACAGATTTTAAAGAGCGCGCGCTTAAATGGGCAGTCTAGATCTTATCCCGCCATCGAAGAGGGGCACACCCCTTCGTTCAAATTACATGAGATGCAAAGCAGAAGTGTACATTAAGACAGACATTATATATTTGATAGATAACTTAAATCCTCTGCAAACCTGTAAAATCTGTGCATGTGTCTAACCTATAAGACAAGGTAACAAGCATAGTAACACAATATATAAGCCCATACTGAGGTTTGGTAGTTGGACAGGCGAGACTTCTCGTAGTCATCGTATACCAGGGTTCAAAGAGTCTCAGTTCGCCAGTAAAGAGAGGGCGTGAAGTGCCTCCTCAAGCGGGCTGAGTAAAGAGGTCAGCACCATTTTGTGTGTATTTATGGCAGCCGTTGCTTCCAGCGTAAAGTTCAAAGTTATACAAAAAGTAGGGGAAAAACAGGTGGGGTCGGGCCGCCCAACATAGTCTTTCAGGTGTAAATAAAGATTTAGAAGAGTAAGTGCTCATTAACACGTGTCCGAGCATTTCCGTGTGTATGCAGTAGATCCACTACGGTGGATTGTGGTGGTAAAAAGAGAAATTTTGGTAATAATGATGGGTAAAGTACTTACAGTTCTGTTGCTCAGCTAAAGAGACCCGATATTAGGTATTACTGCGGTGCTGGAAGGGATTCCAGCCATGTAAAAACATCCTCCGCAGCTTCAAAAAAGTGGGTGTCTTCGTTATGCTGGATTCGGAGTTTGGCTGGAAATAACATAGCATATTGAATCCCGCGTTCTCTGAGCTTCTCCTTTGCCTTAATAAAAGATTTCCTCATCTTCTGAGTGGCGGCAGTAAAGTCAGGGAAGAGCATGATACGGGTGTTTTCCAGCTTTAGTTCTCCCACCTGTCTGGCTGCAGATAGGATCGCATCCCTGTCCCTGTAATGCAGGACTTTGAAGATAAGTGGACGCGGTGGCTTGCCGGGGGGCCCATCTTACTAGGGATCCGGTGTGCTCTCTCTATTGTGAAGAAAGAGGAGAACGTATCGGCAGGGAGCAGTTGTTTTAAGAGGTTTTCCACATAGGTAGGTACGTCTTTACCCTCAGTCTCCTCAGGTAGCCCCAGGATCCTGATATTGTTCCTGCGATTTCTATTTTCCGAGTCCTCAGACCTGTCTTCCAACGCCTTAATCCGGGTTCGCATACTGGGAATAGTAACATCGTGGTCTCTTACCCGGTCCTCAACATCAGATGTGCGCCGTTCTATTTCAGTAATGCGCTCTCTAACTTTAAACATGTCTTGCCGCAGTAGCCCCAGTCCCGCTTCCACATGGTCTAGTTTAGTGGTTAGTGTAGCCTGACAGTTTTTAATAGCTTCCATCAGTACCTCTACATATGGTGGAGGGGAGTCCGATTCTTCCATATCGTCGGGAGGTAGTTTCGCTTGGTCCTGTGTGTGCTTCGTTTTAGAAGTGTTAGGGGTCTCCGGAGGACCGTCTAGTCCACGATTTTTCTCCCCTTTATCTTTGTCTTTGTTAGTCTTGGACCGTTGAGACATCGTTGCACCGTATGGGTGAAAGCGCGGGCAGGGGGGGAAGACTCCTGGATGGACCTAGGCCCTGATCCCCGTCAGAGTCACCGGGGTCTGGTATTTCGTAGTTGTCGCTCGCGGGGTCAGACCAGTCAGCCAGTGCTGCTCTAGAATGCTTGCGTGAGGGTGCAGCGGGGTGGAGATGTGAATCTTTTAGGATTAATCCAGCAAATTTGGAATAATTAAGTACTGGGGCAGCGGAGCTCTCACACCACGCGTCCTCTCAGCTCTACATCCAGGCCACGCCGTCAAAGGTCTTTCACCTGGCACGTGGTACTAGACAGGTCTGCCCCATGTCCCCCTTTTTATTTGCCCTGACAATTGAGCCTATGGCAAATTTAGCCAGGTCTCCACTGGAGGGCAGTGGAATAATTGGAGGCTCAATCTCTGAAGTGGTGTCCCTCTATGCTGACACGCTACTGTATCTCAGATCCTCAACAAGAGGCCCAAGGCACTGGAGGTAATCTAACAGTTTGGGTCATATTCGGGCTTATGTATCAACTGGGGAAAGTCACAGCTACTAATGCTTACAAGGCTGGAGATGATGGTTGGCGCCCCATGTTCACTGGTAACTGCTAGATGGTGGTTTAGCCAAGACACTTATAATCCGGCGGTGGAGGCCTCTCTCCTGGGATCTTATGAGAGGCTTACTAACCTGGTATTTCGGGTTACTAGAGGGGAGACCAACTCTACATTGCCAATGAGAAGGTTACTGCCTGGAAACCAGCACATAAATACTTAGCCACCCCAGGGGAATAGTCTTTGTTCACAACTATTTGGGGCAACCCACACCTGCACCATTTTATAAGGATACCAGACCCAATCATTTGGGCTTGAAAGGGGGTTAAAAGCGTAAACCATATTACTATATATCCAAAACTAAAAACATTTAGGCCCCTTTACACTTGCACACTTTTTTTATGTTGCGTTACCCTTTTTGTGCGCAAGGTAACACAACAGCAAAGAGCGTGTATGGGGTCCAATACACTATCTGTGTTGTGCCGCACCAGAAGTATCCGATTCGTCACTGACCCGCCGCAAAGTCAATAGCACGTTACTTTGCGACTTCCGTGGTGGCGAAATGCATTGAAGTCAATGCATGAGGCAAAAAAAATTAAATTTGGTGGCGGTGCAGCGCGCATTCAAAGAACAATGCAAATAAAACGGGGAACCCTGGAATCCCATTAAAGTACTTCCTGTCCAGCAGGGTGTACATCACTGGGTTAAAGGCGAGCAGGTGGGCGGCACTATGCAAATAACCCTGTCGGTGCACACTGTTTCGCAGGATTGTATGAATCACAAATTTTTGGGCAAAAGGGCCTCAATTTTGGGCAAAGGGCCTCAAGTGCAAAACAGCCTTAACGAAATGAAGTCAGAATATGATCCACCAAACAAAATGTTATTTAGATACATGCATTTGAGACATGCTTTTCTATCCCAATTCCTGGCCGGTACCTTGCGGATTAAGAGGTCACCATTCTGCAGAGATCACTTGAAAAACCACTGTCAGACATCTATTTTGAACTTTTCATGGCTAACACATAAAGTAGATAAGTGTAAAAGAAGATTGCAGGCTGATATTAATTATTATTTAGTATTTATCTAGCGCAGACATCTTCCGCAGTGCTGTACAGAGTTTATATTGTCTTGTCACTTAACTGTCCCTCAGAGGGGTTTACAATCTGATTCATTGATACTAGAGGGATATAGTTGGACAGTGTTCTTGGCGAAGGATTGTTTCATTCAGGTCAAATTCCTAGATGGGGTGTATTATAATCAGCAGAAAATGGCTGTAACAAACAAGATTCATACTTCTCTAAATGCCGCTCCAAAATGGGATCCTTCTTGCATATGTTCTGGGAATTGTAGGGGGGTTCAGAGATTTTGTGGAGGAAGTAGGTAAGGTCATTACTATCTTCTGAAGAAATCGCTTATCCTATCTGTAATGGATCTCCTCGGGGTGTTAGATGATATGGTAATAAACAAATATGGTCAATTACTTTTGCGTCTTCTGTGCTTCTATGCTCAGAGAGAAATTCTTCTGAAATGGTCAGGTTTGGTGCCTCCTTGAAAGGCAAACTGGATAAAGGAAATTAGCAAAGCCATACCAATGTACCAGCTTAAGTATCTTAAGAGTTGTGCTACCAAATTTGATAAACAATGGTCTAGCTGGCTTGGTAGAGAGGAGTTTGCAGGCGGCAGAAACTACAGCAATGTGATCGTTGGCAATGGAGGCAGTGGAGTCCACCCCCTTTTCCTTTCTCTCTTTTTCCCTCTTCCTTTCTTCTTTTCTCCATCTTTCTCCAGTCCTTGCGCTCCTTACATGATCTATTGGGTAAAATCGCTAGTAAACATATCCCGAGTAAAAAAAAAAAAAAAACTCCTTTAGACTATGGAATAAGATATTGTAGGCTTCTTTGACACAAGTAGACCATTGCAGGTTCTGAAATATATTGGTATGAATTGAGGATTTTGGTATCTAATTCCCCCAAATGTGCATAACAAGAACATGCTATGGAGTGCAGCCCTGCCTCTTAACCCAGCTATTTCTGCTGCCCTTCCTTCCTCTATTTCTTTCTTTCAAGTTTCTCGTTTGCATGGGGCTATATGACATGGATGCTATCCTCTCATAAATTACAGCCTTGCGATTTCAGGAAACCGTTAACAGAAGATACATAAGGATCCACATCAGATATCAGAAATAATTGAAGTGTGTAAGGGGCTATAAAGGACCCAAAAGCCATAATATTAAAATGCTATGGAAAACAAGATTGCCTTTTTAAAACAAAAGGCATTTGCAATAATTCTGGCTGGAGTGAGCATATGATGCCTCCACAATGCATTACTGCTGAATATGCAAATCATCCCTTGTTGTTGTTGTAAGCTAGCCACACCTCCTGAACAGCTGGAATGCAGTGATGTGTACAGAGCCACAATAATCCAACATGCATATATGAGCTAGTCTAACTCTAGGTGTTTCAAGTCCTACTCCATAGAGCCACAGTAATCCATGCCATGCAATGATGATGATGACTAACCAGTCTGAAACAGTCTGTATGCATGTTGGATTATTGTCGCTCTGTACAATTAACAAGCTGACACATTGCATTCCAGCGGTTCTGGGCGTGTGGCTAGCTTACAGGGATAACAAGGGAAGATTTGCATATCCAGCAGTGATGCATTGTGGGAGACATCATATGCTCCCTCCAACCAGAATTATCGCAAAAACCTTCTGTTTTAAGAAGGCAAACTTTTTTTTTTCCACATTAGATATCAAGAACTAAGTTTTATGTCTGCAGGTGTATACTGTTTGATGTCTGTATTGATGCATTAGATACAAATGTCTGTAACCTCTGTATTGATCCCTTTTTTGTTCCTTTCTGTAACTTCCTTACCAGTGGACATGGTTGACTTAAGTGTCTCTACGGGTTATTCTGTTTTCTGTATAATCAATAAAATGATTTGTTGAAAAACAAACATACACACGCCATGCTTACTGTCTTTTTGGAATATAACTCGCTTTTTCTCAAAAAATGGGATGAAAAAGTCCCGGTGTAAGCCCCTTATATTCCAGAGATAAGGTAGTCCACAACTTACAATCTGCTAATACGACCAATCGCAATGTCACTCTCCCTGCCTTGTCCACCTGTGTGGTCCATAGTAAAACAACTTACGTTGTAAGGGGGGATAGGGGTAATGTTATGAAGGTGTTTATGATGTTCTAATAAATTTTTGATACTGTTTTGAAGACACCCTCTGTAAGTTGTTTTACTATTGGTCATTTGTGACAGTGGGCGGCTCCCCCTCAGCGGGGTCAGTGATTATATAGGCTCTAGCGCATCCCAATTAATTTCTTTCACCTGTGTGGTCCTCCGGCCCCTCTGCATGTCTCTTCCACTCCCCGTGTGTAAAATCAATTAGCGGCAGCATGGCTCACCTCACAAGCGATTCCAGTGGCGAGCGCAGACCTCCTATCTCTGGCGCTGCTCCCCTAGTTGCGGCTTTTGCCATTTGACACCATTCAGAAAAAAGCAAACATATATGGGTACTTTATGGACTTTTTAATGATGGAAGTCTGTTGGCACTGCAATGGCAAGTGGTGAGGTCAGGGATGGAAGTTGCTAATATCTGTTAGTGGACTTGTGGCCCCTACGTGCTCAGATGTGAAGAGTGATCTAATGGACAATAAAGATGCAGAGAAACTTCAGCACTGCTGAACGGGCTGATTTATTGTGCAGAGTGTCCAACTTGTACAAAGCATGAATGCATAAGATCAGTGACAGTTGTGGAGATTGTGCACATACCAATCCAGAAGCCGGGTGGCAACGGTGGGTGCAGGGCACTGATGCCTGACCGCCATTTCGCACAATCGGTGCTTCTACGGAGACAGTATTGCCTGTATGCCATGAGGGTATACTACTGTTAATGCTGCGTAATATGTTGGCTCATTATAAATACAATAAATAAATACATTTTGAAATAAAGCCTTGTGATTAGATATATAGTATTAGAAAGCAATAAACTGAAAAAAATGCACCTTTATTTCTAGATAAAATATTATCACCATACATTGTATTAGCAAAGAAAAACAAGAGCACTAACCTCCAAAATACTTAAACTTTCAACACTAATTAGGAGTTGATCGAGCTAGAACCCTCAAATCAGGGGACAGTGCAACCGGAATAATGCATATAGAAAAGAACAAGATTGGTTTACAGCACTGTATATTATCAATAGCTTTATTAATAGAAAATTTAAATTCTTGGTGAGATAAAAAGTAGTTTCTATGCATGCAAAATAGTACAAAATACAATAAAACTATGTACAAAAAAGCTTCAGCCTCTCCGTGCTGCCAGTATAATAATGGCTGCTATGCTAGACCATCTTGTTCTCGCATACTTCACACACGCCACCTATGCCGGCAAAAAAGGGGGGGGGAGGAATTAAGGAAGCACGAGGCAAGTCCATCCTCAAAAACTCCTCAGTTTTCCTCTAGGGATAAATGATCACAGTCCGCATTAGCAAGATGAAGGGACACACTTGTTCCTGAGCTCGCAATACAGAATGCACATCTTAAGGCAGAGCATACAGCAGTAGCTAAAAAGCACATATAGCAAACAGCTGAGGAGCGGGGGATACCAGGTTCAACTGAGCAACCAGTATAGCATAAGATGCATGCAAAAGCAAAGCATTAAAGCTCTCACCCACACCGCTTCCAAACAGGAATGTCCATGGCTGTTACTGTCCGAGCTCAGTCATCAATGGGTCTAAAGGCAAGCAAGTAGGGGTCCCATAGTGTGTCATCACGATCAGCGGCTATGTCACACAGCCAGATTTCCACCAAGTCCGGTCAGTGGTTCAGTGCGCCCAGAGTGGCGTTCCACGTGTGCTGTAGTTTGATGAGCAGCCGTGGCGGCATGTGGGCCACACCCACCTACGCGGTTCACGCGACTTTTCTTCAGGGTGTGGCTTACTTCACAAAGGCGAAACCCTGTATAGAGGTCCTCACTGGGGGCGGCTCTAAGACTGCATCGCCAGCCCATAGCAACTTGCACCTCCCCTCCAATACAAACTAACAACGCTGGCAGAGTCCAAAAATATCAATAGTTTTACTTAGCGCTTGGATCATTCATATAAAGAGCAGTTATCATTGGTGATCTAATCAGCAAGCAGAGCCCACATATTTCCTAGAGTTCATATGGGACATCTCTAAAGGAAGTCCTTATTTATCAATTAATGCTAACCATACATCAGAGCAGTCTCGCTGGCAGGCATACCACATAACAGCCATGAGAAGGTATAATAATTCATTTCAAGCATAACCAGCTCCAACATTTCGGCATCAATTATCTGCCCAATAATACCAACAAAGGCAGAAACATAACTATGTAGCTACAGTGGTTTGCAAAAGTATTCGGCCCCCTTGAAGTTTTCCACATTTTGTCACATTACTGCCACAAACATGAATCAATTTTATTAAAATTCCACGTGAAAGACCAATACAAAGTGGTGTACACGTGAGAAGTGGAACGAAAATCATACATGATTCCAAAAATTTTTTACAAATAACTGCAAAGTGGGGTGTGCGTAATTATTCGGCCCCCTGAGTCAACACTTTGTAGGACCACCTTTTGCTGCAATTACAGCTGCCAGTCTTTTAGGGTATGTTTCTACCAGCTTTGCACATCTCGAGACTGAAATCCTTGCCCATTCTTCTTTGCAAAACAGCGCCAGCTCAGTCAGATTAGATGGACGGCGTTTGTGAACAGCAGTTTTCAGATCTTGCCACAGATTCTCGATTGGATTTAGATCTGGACTTTGATTGGGCCATTCTAACACATAGAAATGTTTTGTTGTAAACCATTCCGTTGTTGCCCTGGCTTTATATTTAGGGTCATTGTCCTGCTGGAAGGTGAATCTCCGCCCCAGTCTCAAGTCTTTTGCAGTCTCCAAGAGGTTTTCTTCCAAGTTAGCCCTGTATTTGGCTCCATCCATCGTCCCATCAACTCTGACCAGCTTCCCTGTCCCTGCTGAAGAGAAGCACCCCCAGAGCATGATGCTGCCACCACCATATTTGACAGTGGGGATGGTGTGTTCAGAGTGATGTGCAGTGTTAATTTTATGCCACACATAGCGTTTTGCATTTTGGTCTCATCTGACCAGAGCACCTTCTTCCACATGGTTGCTGTGTCCCCCACATGGCTTGTGGCAAAATGCAAACTGGACTTCTTATGCTTTTCTGTTAACAATGTCTTTCTTCTTGTCACTCTTCCATAAGAGCCAACTTTGTGCAGTGCACGACTAATAGTTGTCCTATGGACAGATTCCCCCACCTGAGCTGTATATTTCTGCAGCTCGTCCAGAGTCACCATAGGCCTCTTGACTGCATTTCTGATCAGCGCTCTCCTTGTTCAGCCTGTGAGTTTAGGTGGACAGCCTTGTCTTGGTAGGTGTACCGTTGTGCCATACTCCTTCCATTTCTGAATGATTGCTTGAACAGTGCTCCGTGGGATGTTCAAGGCTTTGGCAATCTTTTTGTAGCCTAAGCCTGTTTTAAATTTCTCAATAACTTTATCCCTGACCTGTCTTGTTTGTTCTTTGGACTTCATGGTGTTGTTGCTCCCAATATTCTCTTAGACAACCTCTGAGGCCTTCACAGAGTAGCTGTATTTGTACTGACATTAGATTACACACAGGTGCACTCTATTTAGTTATTAGCACTCATCAGGCAATGTCTATGGGCAACTGACTGCACTCAGACCAAAGGGGGCAGAATAATTACGCACACCCCACTTTGCAGTTATTTATTTGTAAAAGATGTTTGGAATCCTGTATGATTTTCGTTCCACTTCTCATGTGTACACCACTTTGTATTGGTCTTTCATGTGGAATTTCAATAAAATTGATTCATGTTTGTGGCAGTAATCTGACAAAATGTGGAAAACTTCAAGGGGGCCGAATACTTTTGCAAGCCACTGTATGTAGCTATTATTATACTGGCATCACTGATAGTACAAAATACAATAAAACTATGTACAAAAAAGCCTCAGCCTATTTTGCATGCATAGAAACTACTTTTTATCTCACCAAGAATTTCAATTTTCTATTAATAAAGCTATTGAAAATATACAGTGCTGTAAACCAATCTTGTTGTTCTTTTCTATATACGTTGTATTAGGACCACAATTTAAAATGTCTAATAACCGGGACAAATGGACAAATACAATGTGTGGGTTTTATCCATAGCAGCAAGTTTTATTTTAAAACAGAGAACTAATGAAGTTTTTATTTTTTTTCTTATTATTCCCTTTAAAATGCATATAAAATAAAATTGTAAGCAAAAAGTACCACTCAAAGAGCCTAATTTGTGGCAAAATATATATATTCAGGTCCTTCTAAAAAAATTAGCATATTGTGATAAAGTTCATTATTTTCTGTAATGTACTGATAAACATTAGACGTTCATATATTTTAGTTTCATTACACACACCTGAAGTAGTTCAAGCCTTTTATTGTTTTAATATTGAGGATTTTGACATACAGCTCATGAAAACCCCAAATTCCTATCTCAAAAAATTAGCATATTTCATCCGACCAATAAAAGAAAAGTGTTTTTAAAACAAAAAAAGTCAACCTTCAAATAATTATGTTCAGTTATGCACTCAATACTTGGTCAGGAATCTCTTTGCAGAAATGACTGCTTCAATGCGGCGTGGCATGGAGGCAATCAGCCTGTGGCACTGCTCAGGTGTTATGGAGGCCCAGGATGCTTCGATAGCGGCCTTAAGCTCATCCAGAGTGTTGGGTCTTGCGCCTTTCAACTTTCTCTCCACAATATCGCACAGATTCTCTATGGGGTTCAGGTCAGGAGAGTTGGCAGGCCAATTGAGCACAGCAATACCATGGTCAGTAAACCATTTACCAGTGGTTTTGGCACTGTGAGCAGGTGCCAGGTCATGCTGAAAAATGAAATCCTTATCTCCATAAAGCTTTTCAGTAGATGGAAGCATGAAGTGCTCCAAAATCTCCTGATAGCTAGCTGCATTGACCCTGTCCTTGATAAAACGCAGTGGACCAACACCAGCAGCTGACATGGCACCCCAGACCATCACTGACTGTGGGTACTTGACACTGGACTTCAGGAATTTTGGCATTTCCCTCTCCCCAGTCTTCCTCCAAACTCTGGCACCTTGATTTCCGAATGACATGCAAAAGTTGCTTTCATCCGAAAAAAAAGTACTTTGGCCCACTGAACAACAGTCCAGTGCTGCTTCTCTGTAGCCCAGGTCAGGCGCTTCTGCCGCGGTTTCTGGTGCAAAAGTGGCTTGACCTGTGGAATGCGGCACATGTACACGGTGGCTCTGGATGTTTCTACTCCAGACTCAGTCCACTGCTTCCGCAGGTCCCCCAAGGTCTAAAATCGGTCCTTCTCCACAATCCTCCTCAGGGTCCGGTCACCTCTTCTCGTTATGCAGCATTTTCTGCCACACTTTTTCCTTCCCACAGACTTCCCACTGTGGTGCCTTGATACAGCACTCTGGGAACAGCCTATTAATTCAGAAATTTCTTTGTGTCTTACCCTCTTGCTTGAGGGTGTCAATTATGGCCTTCTGGACAGCAGTCAGGTCGGCAGTCTAACCCATGATTGCAGTTTTGAGTAATGAACCAGGCTGGGAGTTTTTAAAAGCCTCAGGAATCTTTTGCAGGTGTTTAGAGTTAATTAGTTGATTCAGATGATTAGGTTAATAGCTCGTTTAGAGAACCTTTTCATGATATGCTAATTTTTTGAGATAGGAATTTTGGGTTTTCATGAGCTGTATGCCAAAATCATCAATATTAAAACAATAAAAGGCTTGAACTACTTCAGTTGTGTGTAATGAATCTAAAATATATGAAAGTCTAATGTTTATCATTACATTACAGAAAATAATGACCTTTATCACAATATGCTAATTTTTTGAGAAGGACCTGTATAGATAATTTCTGTATGATTAGTAACAATAAAATTATTGGTGAATGAATGGGAGGAGCATAATGGGAAAATTTCTCTTGTTTTTAAGGGGAAAAAACCTGTGGTTGGGAAATGGTTAAAGTCAGAACTTCCTGTCTGCTCTAAAAGATAAACCCCTTAAGCCACAGCACATTTACAATTTATGAAAATCCTAAAAAAACTGAAGTTTTAACTTGGCTTCACATCCCTGGTAGCACAGAAAGGGTTAAGCCTCAGTGTTATGAGTAGAGTCATGGCACAGCTCACAGCTCTGATTCACAGGTGCTAAGATCTAATTAGACAGGTTGACCTGCCTAAACAAACACAGAACACACAGCAGTGAATTTCTTATGCAGCTATATGTTGAATAAAGACTTCATTTTGTGCTGTGCAAGAGTTTGGAACTGCTTTAACAAACCTATAAACTCAAAAAGAAAGAAGGCTGAGAATAAATGGCTTATAAAAAAATCTGTCAGGGACCTCTATTGTGAAGAGTCAAACCAACGCTGAGATTTAAAGTTCATGGTTTGCTTTGGTCTTTACCAAGGTGATGCCCTTGTCACATAATACCAGCACTGGTATAATTCCCCCTTCTGTTTGTTGTGGTGGTTTTTTTGTTTTTTTTTGTCATACTTGTTTTTTATTTTGCAAAGAAAAAAGGAACTGGTTTCTCAAATTTAACAATCAAGATAGTACAACAAATATAAGAGTACAAAGGAGGGACAGTTAAAGCCATAAAGTTGAGTCCTAGAAGTAAATGTGGAGGAGTCCCAGTCAGTATCCGTCCTTGAAACTATTGAGGAAACAACTAAGTGAATCAGGGGGGAAAGAATCTTGACTCGAAGACGAGGAGTTCCAGTTAGAAGTGTGGCGAGTATGTGAAGTCTATGAGGGGTGGATAATGGATAGTTTTCAAACCACATTCTAAAGAGAAGGGGAAGTGTAGGGGAGGAGGGGGAGGGGAAGAGATAGTAAGCTTCCAGATATAGGAGTGAGAAAAAGGAGTCAAACCACTACCCTACTGGCCTGTATTATGTATGGGAGATATGAGTTACTTGGGAAGGGCCCGGTAAAATCTAGTAAGGATGGATGTCCATTGGTGAGGGTATAGCATATTAGGTCAGCTCAGGTATGGGATGGTGGAGGGTAGAAGAGATAGACATGTGCTCAGGGGGGGTGGAGAATGGGAGAAGAGTACGGCCAGGAATCCCAGATTTTGTGGAAATTAATTTCCGTATCTCTTAGTGAAGCCGTAAGCTGTTCCATATTTTTTGTCCAGTTGATTTTGTAGATGACCTCTGATAATAGTGGGGGGCTATGTTCTTCCAATTGGAAGCGATGGCTAGTCTAGTAGCAGTTAAGATATAGGTTATTAGCCGGTTAGTGTATTTATTGGTGTTATTTTTTGGTGATTTACCCAGGATCATGTACAAGGGGTCCATGGGAACTATAGTATCAGTAGACAATTTGATGAGGTTTTGGATTTCCAACCAGAGGGGGGAAATCAGGGGACAGGACCAGAAGACATGTTCGATAGTACCTTTGTTATTACAGCCTCTCCAACAGAGGTCCGATGATCCTGGGTAAATTCTTGCTAGTTTGTCGGGTGTGAGATACCAATGGAAAAGTATTTTATAGATGTTTTCTCGAATTTGGATGCATTGTGAGGAATGTTTTGCATTGTCCCAAATATCGTACCAATCTTCTATTGAAATAGAGGTTGATATTAGGCTAGCCCATTTAGCCATGTAAGGATGGTTGGGGGTTATTGAGCCCGATTTTGTGTGTAGGATAGAGTAGATCTGGGAGATTAGACCCTTCTGTTGAGCCGACCTATTACACAGTCTCTCGAAGGGGGACATTGTAGGAGTTGTTTGGAGATTTTTCAATAAAGATTGGAGAAAGTGGGATATCTGATTGTATTGCATGAGAAGTTGAGGTGTAAACGTAATTTTATCTTCTAGATGAGATTTATGAAAGACTTTACCTGTAAGTGGGTTAAGCCAGTCCTTAAGGTTGAAGTAGCCCAAGCTAAACCATTCAGTCATAAAGGGCTTAGAAAGACTCGGTGGGAAGTGTGGATTGCCTAGGATTGGGCATAGAGATCAGGGTGATGACCTCAACTTGGCTGAGTGGACAGTGGATCTCCAGATGTGGAGTGTAAATTTGATAGTAGGAAGGTAATCTTGGTGGGGCGCTTTAGGTTGAGGTTGCGTCCATATAAGGGATGCTAAGGATATAGGAAGAATGCTGGTTGCTTCAATGAGGCCCCATTTAGTAAAAACTTTAAAATTGGTCCATTCAGGTAGTTGGCGGAGATGCGAGGCTTGGTAATAGTATCTAAGGTGAGGGACACCCAGACCGCCTTGATCTCTGGGGGCAAGGAGGGTCGACTTAAGAACTCTAGGATGTTTGTGGTTCCAGATAAATTTGAAAAGGGCGGATTGTAAGCTTGATAGTTGGGATTTGGGAACTATAACTGAAAGGGTCTCAAATAGAGGAGGCGAGGGAGAATGTTCATTTTGAGAGCGTAGATGCGGCCCAACCAGGAAATCTTATAGGCAGTCCACTTGTGGAGATCTTGTAATATTTTTTGTATGAGAGAAGGGAAGTTGCGTTTATAGAGTGTGTTATATGTGGGAGTGAGGTAGATACCCAGATATTTAAGGGAGTGAGTTTGCCATCTATAGGGGAAAAAAGATTGGAGTGACGAGAGTAGGTTGGTAGGGATTTTTATAGGGAGGGCTTCCGTCTTATCTTGGTTGAGTTTAAAGCCTGAGATAGACTCAAAGGTATTCAGTACGCTGTGCAAGACTGGTAACGTAGTAAGGGGGTGTGTGAGGGTTAGTAGTATATCATCAGCAAACAAGGAGATCTTGTATTCCTGTTTGCCAAGGGGGATCCCCTTGATGTTGGGATTTTGTCTAATGGCTGTGGCTAGGGGCTCAATACTTAAGGCAAATAGTAGGGGAGAAAGTGGGCAGCCTTGTCTAGTGCCATTTCGGATATGGAAGGGAGATAGAGAGGCAAAGGGTAATTTGAGTAAAGCTGAGGGGGATCAATAAATAAACCTTATCATGGAGAGGAAGGGACCTGTAAAGCCTTGATGAGATAGGACATGGAATAGGTAAGGCCAATATAATCTATCAAAGGCCTTCTCTGCGTCCAAACTAAGGAGCAGAGAAGGATGCTTTGACTTATTCATTAGTGAAATAAGGTCTATGGCACGACGAGTGTTGTCTCCTACCTGCCTGCCCATGATAAAGCCAACTTGGTCGTTGTCAATAATTCTGGTGAGGATGGGATTGAGACGGTTAGCCAGAGTTTTCGTCACTATCTTTAGGTCAGAGTTGAGGAGGGAAATGGGACGGTAACTTTGGGGTAGATGGGGGTCCTTTCCTTCTTTTGGGATGACAGTAAGGAGAGAGGAAAGCATAAAGGAGGGGGAGGAAGTCATCTTTCATGATCTTATTAGCTAAAGTTACAAGGCGAGGCACTAGGATATCAGAGAAGTTTTTGTAGTTAGAATAAGGGAGACCATCAGGGCCTGGGGATTTAGAGGAGGGAAGAGTTTTGAGTACCTCGGATATCTCTTCTATAGTAAATGGAGAATTAAGTGAAAGGCGTTCCTGGTCTGTGAGTTTTGGAAGGTTGAGGTCAGTGAGGAAAGAAAGGACTTTTGTGTTATAGTTTGGAGAAGAGGAGGGATCAGATAGGTTGTAAAGTTGCTTGTAGAAAGATGTGAAAATTTGAGCTATTTTTAGGGGGTCATGATGTAGGGTATTTTGTGTATCTTTCAGTGAGTGGACTGTCTGGTAAGAACCCCTGGGGTTGAGCTTCCGGGCAAGGATAGTGTGTGGTTTATTGCCTCTTTCAAAGAAGAGCTGCCTTGTCCATTTTAGGCTTTTCTCTAAATGAGATGATTGGAGGGCTCTGATGTCTTAATTTGATTCGCTGGATGTTTGAGAAGTTGTCTTGAGTAGGGGAATTTTTATAAGCGGAGTAGGCTTTGACAAGGGAGATGTTTAGATGTGTCAGTTTTTCAGTATAAAAGCACTTTCGTTTGGAGCTCTCTGCGATGAAGAGCCCTCTTATGAAGGCCTTGTGTGATTCCCACAATAGGCCGAAAGAGGAAACTGTGTCTAAGTTAGTGGCGATGAATGATTGCAGTTCATCAGAACATTTGTTGATTAGCGCTTTATCCCTGAAAAGTGACTCATTTAGCCTCCAATGGATGGGTTTGTGTGGGGAGGATAGCCAATCTAAGTCAACTGTAACCGCTTGATGGTCAGACCAAGCTGTAGGGATAATGGATGAGGTGACTAGGATGGGTAGGACTGATGTGTTGGCAAAAAAGTAGTCTATTCTCGAGTGGGAGGCATGAGGAGGGGAATAAAAGGTATATTCTGTGTTTGTGGGATTAGCTATGCGCCAGAGGTCAAAAAGTTTGTGTTTTCTTAGGAGTATCCTAAATTTGCGTGAATTTCTATCGTGAGAGGCTTGGGAGGGGGTAGAAGACAGTTTGCTTCTATCTCTTATGGAGCAGTAAGCCAAGTTGAAGTCACCACCCAAAATGAGAGAACCTTTCAGTACTTTGCTCAGTTTTGTGAGGAAAGTGGATAGAAAGTCAATCTGGCGTGTGTTAGGAACATAAGTGTTAGCTATAGTGACCGGCTTTCCTGCTAGGGTGCCCACCAGAATTAGGAAGTGGCCCTGAGGGTCCGCAATAATTTTGTCAACCTGTAAAAGTAGAATTTTTTTTTGTATAGAATTGCCACTCCAGCGCGTTTTTTAGGACCAGAGGCCAGGTGGGCATTAGGGTAGAGTTTATTAGTGAGGCGTGCAGATTCACTGGATGTTAGGTGGGTTTCCTGCAAGAAGACCAGATCACTGTCCAATCTTCTAAGATCTTTAAGTAGGGACATCCTTTTTTGGGGGATATTTAGGCCCTTAGTATTAAGTGTATAGAGGTTAACCATTATTCATGATGAAGATGTAGGTGTATAAAAGGCTAGGAAGGTTTTGGTGTGAGCGATCAGTGAGTAAGGGTAGGGAGAGGAGAATGAGGAACCAGGGAGGGTAAGTTGTAATCGATAGCAATTGATAAACATTGTTAAAGATATAGCCACTGCAAAAGTTGTGGCAACAGTATGGGGCAACTATAAAAAGTTGCCAGGGAAAGAGCCGCCAAAAATGGCATGGTCCCTGAAAAAAAAACGGTGGGACAATGTGGCGACTCTCCGGAGGTACATGCGGGTGAGCCAAAAGGGTCGCCCAGATCTCCCCCAACGATCTCCCTTAAATATAAACAAACCATATGGACTGTCGTTGCAATTAGAGCTAACTAGAACACAGATGGCTATAAGCCCTTTAACCTGTAGAGGAAGATAGCATAAGGAAAAATACAATTATAGGTATAGATATATTTGCGTGCAGCCTGGAACGGGAACAAGCTGAGACTCTAGGGAGATGGGTGCATGAAGATCCGCTGTGAAGGCAGTAAGTTCAGGTAGGTAGAGCCTCCATGTCCTCGGATGTTTCCGAAAAGGTAAGGCTTCTCAAGGGGCCTCTGAAGCGCTCAGCCACATGTCGTATCTTTCTTGGGGGTGAGCTCGGGGAGAGGGTTAAGCTCTGCTGGGTGTTGTGTGACGGGGGAAGCCTGAGGCCCAGTTGCTTGAGGAACATTGGAGCATCGTCTAGATCCGATATTGTAAAGCGTGCGCCATTTCTATTCACAGATAGGCGGACGGGAAACCCCATTGGTACTGGATTTTTGCATCTCTTAGGAGTTGGGTAATCGGCTTGAAGGCCCTTCTCTTGGCCAGAGTAATGAGTGAGAGATCATTGTAGATTGAGAGTTCATCTCCTTTAAAGGGAACTGTGGAGGTGTTTCGTATGGCTTTTAAGAGGGCTTCTTTTGCCTCGTAGTAATGAAGTCGCACTATGACATCTTTAGGACGCTGGGCTGTAGGTCTTCGTTCACCTAGTGAACGGTGAGCCCTGTCCATTCGCCACATTTCATCTGTGAGGTCAGGTACTAGTGACTTATAGAGTTCTAGCAGATGTGTGAGGAGCTTGTCAGCAGTGATAGCCATGGACATACCTTTGATGCATATATTTTGTCGCCGCTCACGGTTTTCAGTCTTCCTGCGCAGATCTGATTGCCTTAAGGTCGGTTTGGATAAGGCGTTGTTTGTCCTCCATGTCCTGCTGCTTTAAAGATATGGCATCCATCTTGTCTTCCATAGCATTGGAGCGCTCGTTCAGGGAAGTAATGTCATTCCTGAGATCTTTTACTGCGGATAGGATCACCTGTTGCAGTGAATCATGGAGGGCTCTGTAGTGTTTGTCCAGAGCTATGTCGAGTGTGGCAGCGGTCAGCGGCGCGTGATCCATGTGTGTGGAGCCCAGTTCTGGCTGTAGTGAGGCCTGCTGCGTGGGCTATGAGGTATGGATGGTGTCTGTGCCTGAGGCGCAGTCGGCGCCATCTTGTGACGGCGGTGGGCGGACGAATCGGTCCATGGAGCCGGCCTGTGAGGCTGTTCTCTGGCTGCTTTTTGTGGCCATCTGTGCTCGGAAGCTTCCTGAGCTGATGTCCGATGAGGCCGCGCGGTGAGGGCGGAGTGGGAGCTGAGTGCGGCGGAAAAGAGGAGCGGGGTAGATCGGAGCCGAGAGTCTAAGCGGCCATCTTGTCGCCGCCGCGCATGCGCCTTGTGGTGTTTTTGTTTTTTAACCAAACAATGTAATGATGTAAATTCTGATTTCTGCTAGCAATTCACAGGATCATTTATAAAATGAGCACAGCAGGTTTACAGCCTAAAGTATGAAAGCTTCTGCAAGAAAAATGTATTAATTAGGTGTCTTGTTCCCATCTTCTTTTCTGGACTTGTAGGTATTAGAATATTTTGTCAAACTTATTATTTCTTGCAGGCAGAGTGTCACCCTGACTCTTGCACTCAGATGACTGCAACAGAACAGTGGATATTTCTTTGTGCAGCTCATAAAACACCAAAAGAGGTAAGGTGGGAAACCGTTCATAACATCTTCAAGCAGAAATGGATTGGTGTTGGATGTTTCTGTATAAGTTTTGATATGACTAGAGCTAGAAGAAGAATTTTAGAACGGTTTTCCTACTGCTGAGTAGCACACGGTTTGCTGATATCTGCGAACTGTAATTGATTGTGGTACTGCCTATACTGCTTTATCAAGCACCCCAAAGTGACTGATGGAGTGCCGACTTCATCCTGGAATACCATTCATTAATGTGTGTCCATCTGCAATAGTGTAGTGCTCTTAAAGGAGTCATCAGGCAAAAAAAAAAGTTTCACTTACATGGGGCTTCTACCAGCCCCATGCAGCCATCCTTTCCCCTCGTAGTCACTCACTGCTGCTCTGGTCCCCCTCCCTCAGCTCGTTTAGTTTTTACTGACCTCGGGGTCGGCGGGCCGCACTGCGTACATTTTTACGCATTCCCGCTGGTGCAGGAAAATTAACGCAAACATTTTACGCGTTAGTGGTTTAACGCGTAAAATTTTACGCGTTGAACCACTTAACGCGTAAAAATGTATGCGTTAATCTTCCTGCACCAGCGGAATGCGTAAAAATGTACGCAATGCGGCCCGCCGACCCTAAGGTCGGCAAAAACGAAACGAGCTGCCGGAGGGGGACCAGAGCAGCAGTGAGTGACTACGAGGGCACAGGATGGCTGCATGGGGCTGGTAGAAGCCCCAGGTAAGTGAAACTCATTTTTTTTTTTGCCTGATGACTCCTTTAAAGAGGAGCTGTCAGCCATACCTCAGGGAAAAAAACCAAATATGTAAGTAGATAAATACTTGCTCTACTTGCATAACCTATGTATTGCACTGTCCACAATATGATTCCTGTGAATTTTATAAAGCAAAAGTTGAGAATCCTATTCTAGACAGTTTCCATATTTACTGTGGCTATTTTGAAGCCAGTCGTGATGTAATATCCACCCTTAGTCTCCTCTGCCTGATTTGCCTGCCCTTCACTATAGAAAGTGCATTGTTTCAGCCTGAGAAATTTTGACCAATCAGAGAGGAACAGAGGTGTGGGAAGGGAAAACAGGAGGGAAAAGGCTTCATCCAATCAGGCTGCATTAGTTAAGTCTGAGGTGAAGTAGAGAAGCAAAAAAGACAACCCAGTATGCCCTATAACTTTTCTTTTATGTACCAAATTTTCTGTGTACCAAATAAGTCATGTAAACTGGGGAATGATTATCAACAAGAAAAGTAATAGTGATTTTAACTTTTGGATTGCCTGATTAGCATCCTTATTATTTGTTTACCAGATAAAAATAATTGATTTTATGCCCGACCGTTAATCTTTAAAGAGAACCCGAGGTGTGTTTAAAGAATGTTATCTGCATACAGAGGCTGGGTCTGCTTATATTGCCCAGCCTCTGTTGCTATCCCAAACCCCCCTAAGGTCCCCCTGCACTCTGCAATCCCTCATAAATCACAGCCACGCTGTGCGGGCTGTGTTTACATCTGTATTGCCCGTCTCGGCTGCTCCCCCGCCTCCTGCATAGCTCCGGTCCCTGCCCCCATCCCTTCCCTCCAATCAGCGAGGAGGGAAGGGATGCAGGCGGGGACCGGAGTTCTGCAGGAGGCGGGGAGAGCAGCAGACTGACACTATAGAGATAAACACAGCCCGCTCTGACAAGCTGTGTGTCAGCAGCACGGCTGTGATTTATGAGGGATTGCAGAGTGCAGGGGGACCTTAGGGGGGTTTGGGATAGCAACAGAGGCTGGGCTGTATAGGCAGATCCAGCCTCTGTATGCAGATAACATTCTTCAAACCCACCTCGGGTTCTCTTTAAGGCCTGTACACACTTACAACAAAGTGCACAAACAACCTGGCGACATGACTGCGTAAATGGCATTACAGGGCTTTTTTGACACAGGGTCAGCCAAATGATGGCTGCTGCACATGACAGATGCCGAAGGTTGTTAAATACTGTTCCCCTTCTGAGTCGTCACAACTTGGAGGGAAGAGTATTTGGCGTCCGCCGGATCCCCGAATTACTCCTGCACAGGCACAGACTCTAGCATTACTGCCATAGACACGCAACGCAATGCAGGTATCAAAAACCCTACCTCGACATGACCCAAACCTCACGACAACCAATTGCAATCAACTGTTGTTCCACATGGCCAAGCTAACTAAACGACCAACTAATTTACATGCTGCTCACACAGACTGCAAAATATGACCGCATTCAAAACAAATACAAGTCATTCAAACAACCTCTACACACATGGTCTGCTGCACAATATCAGCCCAACAGTCGTGTGAGTTGATCTGCCGGTTGGAACAGGCAAAACCGCCTTTTATCAGTCGTATATCTAGTCATTTCCTATGCATACGCATGCCCAACTATCGGCCAACAGACCAAGTTTGGGCGATAATTAGGCATAATACGTGTACGAGCCTTTAAACTCAAGGTCAAAAAGAACTGCAATGACCCGTTTTTATTTGTTTTCTTTTGCCCTAAAAGTGTAGGTTATGCTAGAATATTGATTCATCTGAAATTGTACTTTACTGGTAAATATGTATTTGTGCTGTTTTCACTTCAGCACTTTTGGCTATTTCTTTTAGAAAATGTGGGAAATTTGTTCAGTGCTCTAAGACAACAACACATGAAAACTGTATGATTGGTATTGCTTTTATTCTACACTGCTTATAAAAAGTATAGGCACTGTATGAATAAAAGCAAGATGGAAAAAATAAATCTGCAAATTTAGCTATAAACCATACAGAATGCCCATACACTGGGTAAACCTCACATGTAAAAGTAGCTGCAAAAATGTTGAGTTTCCTTTGCTAAGTTGCTTGCTGTGTTTATGAAAAACAAAATTGGCATACATCTTGTACATATTTTCATTATTTTCCATCCATTTTTAAAAACAGCGGGTAGCACCCATTTTACAATAGAGTCCTTTTATGATGTAAAGCTGTTACCTGTATTGAACATTAAGGGCCTGTTTCCACTGCACGCAGATTGGATGCAGATTGAATGCAGAATGGATGCAGAAAAACTGACTCCAATGAATGCCTATAGGAAAATATGCATCAGAAAAATCGCGTTTAGTGGAAACAGGCCCATAGACATTTATTAGAGTCAGTATTTCTGCATCCAATCTGCGTGTAGTGGAAACAGGCCCTAACACTCTCCAAGGGCCTGTAATTTAAGTACACCCCAAGTCTTCGCTAACATATCTGGTAAGGGATTATGGGCCATTGCTCTTAAGTCTTAACTGTTTTTAGATCACTAGGATAGTGACAGGGGGGGGGGGGGGGTGGGGATGATCTGGGGTGGGGGGGGTTGGGGGTGGTGGCGAGTGGGGAATCAGAGGCAATCAGAAACAACCACGGGACAATCAAAGCCAATCACAAGAAAACAAAGCCAATCACAAGGTAATCGCAGGGCAATCGCAAAGCTGATAAGACTGATAAGAAGTCAATCCAACTGTTGGATTGACTTCTTATCAGTCTTATCAGCTTTTTGAACAATAGCAAAAGACTTTTAGCTGTTTTCAACAAAAGTTGTTCAACAATTGTGCTGCATAAAATAGCGCTCTTAAGCATGTGTATGGGGCTTTAGGGAGATGACCAAGAACCCGATGGTCAGTCTGTCAGAGCTGCAGAGGTCCTCTGTGGAGAGAGGAGAACCGTCCAGAAGGACAACCATCTCAGTAGCAATTCACGAATTAGACCTGTAGATGGTAGAGTGGCCAGACGAAAGACGAACAAGACAAAAGGCCCCTGAAGCACTCTAGACCATGAGAAACACAATTCTCTGCTCTGATAAGGTTTATGCTAGGTACACATGATACAATTTTCTGTAAAATCGGACAAAAATCGTTTAGAAAAAATTGATCTGGCAGGTAAATCTAACAGAAAACTGTATGGTGTGTATCTAGCATTAGGTTGAACTCCTGGTGTAAATTTCTGGCGTCACAATTGGAGGAAACCAGGTGCCGGTCAATGCCAGGCCAATATTATCCTTACAGTGAAGCAAGGTGGTGGCAGCATCATGCTGTGGGGACGTTTTTCGATGGCAGGAACTGGGAGACTAGTCAAAATAAAGAGAAAGATGATTGCAGCAATGTACAGAGACATTCTGGATGAAAACCTGATCCAGAGCAGAGCGCTCTTGAACTCAGACTTGGGCAACGGTTCATCTTTCTGCAGGACAATGACCCTAAGCACACAGCCAAGATATGAAAGGCGTGGCTTTAGCACAACTCTGAATGTTCTTGAGTGGCCCAGCTAGAGCCCAGACTTGAATATGATTGAACATCTTTGGAGAGATTGAAAAGGATAACTTAAAGAGAACCCGAGGTGGGTTTGAAGAATATTATCTGCATACAGAGGCTGGATCTGCCTATACAGACCAGCCTCTGCTGCTATCCCAAACCCCCCTAAGGTCCCCCTGCACTCTGCAATCCCTCATAAATCACAGCCACGCTGCTGACAAACAGCTTGTCAGAGCTGGCTGTGTTTATCTCTATAGTGTCAGTCTGCTTCTCTCCCCGCCTCCTGCAGAACTCCAGTCCCCGCCTGCACCCCTTCCCTCCCTGCTGATTAGAGGGAAGGGACGGGGGCAGGGACCGGAGCTATGCAGGAGGCGGGGGAGCAGCTGAGACTGACACTACAGATGTAAACACAGCCTCACAGCACGGCTGTGATTTATGAGGGATTGCAGAGTGCAGGGGGACCTTAGTGGGGTTTGGGATAGCAACAGAGGCTGGGCTGTATAGGCAGATCCAGCCTCTGTATGCAGATAACATTTTTTAAACACACCTCGGGTTCTCTTTAAGTGAGAAAAATATGGAGGCTGCCATATTTATTTCCTTTTAAGGAATACCAGTTACCTGCCAGCCCTGCTGATCTACAGTATTTGGCTGCAGTAGTGTCTGAATAACACCAGAAAAAAAGCATGCAGCTAATCTTGTCAGATCTGACAATTTCAGAAACACCTGATCTGCATATGCTTGCTCAGGGTCTATGGTTAATCATATTTGAGGCTGAGGTTTAGCAGGTCTGGCAGGGAACTGGTATTGTTTAAAGGGAACCTAAAATAATTGAAAAAAGCTAGTTACCTGGGGGCTAATATTAGCCCCCTGCAGCCGCCCTGTGCCCACAATCGCCCGTTGCCGGGAGCGTCCTGTGCATGTGCAGTACAGATTTTCTCATACTCACGCCTGCACAGAGCGCTTCCATCCATGGGAGTGCGATCAGGAGGTGCGTGGACTGGGGCCACGCATCCACAAAAAGAGGCGCGCTGCGGTTGTCAGGAAGATCGCGGAGTGACAACTTGGGCACAGGACCGCTGCAGGGGGCTGGTAGAAGCCCCACCTGAGTTAAACCAGCTTTTTTGTTTTTTATTTACTTAACGTTACCTTTAATAAAATTATATAAATATGGCAGCCTCCCTATCCCTCTCACTTCAGTTGTCCTTTAAAATGGCTATTCAACAACGCTTCCCATCCAACCTGATAGAGCTTGAGAGGTGCTGCAAAAGAGCAATGGGCAAAACTGGCCAAGGATAGGTGTGCCAAGCTTGTGTCATCATATTCAAAAAGACTTGAGGCTTCCAAAGGTACATCAACAAAATATTGAGCAAAGGCTGTGAATAATTATGTACGTGTGCTTTCTCATATTTTTTTTCTTTTTTTAATAAATTTGCCAAAACCTCAAGTTAACTTTTTCACATTATGTGGGGTTGTGTGTAGAATTCTGAGGGGGGAAAATAATTCTTTTTGAAATAAGGCTGTAACATAACAAAATGTGGAAAAGTGATGTGCTCTGAATACTCTGATTTTGTCTTCATTGAGGTAAGCCACCTCAAACCTTGAATAGATTTTAATTCATTGTATTATTCTTTGGACACCTTTTCATCCTGTTTGTCCACCTGGAAAAAAAAGTCACAGCAGTGTACTGCTTGCAACACAGCAGTGCAAAACATGACAATGTATTTTCCTTCAACTTTGTAAATCACTCTTTGTTCTACTGTGGTCATGCATGTTTAGCATTTTAAAATGTTTAACTTTGAATGTTGCTCCATGGTACAATAAAATACATTTAAGTTAAATTTCAGAAAAACAAAAGTTCGTTAATACAGCTTATTCTGAAATGTATAGCAGTATCTACTTTTGACTAGATTGTATTTTATTTCTTTAGTGTCCTGCTATCGATTACACGAGGCATACTCTGGATGGTGCTGCATGTCTCTTGAATAGTAATAAATATTTTCCAAGCAGGTAAGTTTACTTTTCATTTCCAGAAGTTACTAGTGTGGACTCTTTCTCTGTTGCAGGTTTATTGCTCTATAAATAGTAATGTGGTAAATCACATTTGCAAAGATGTTCAAACCATGCCATACGTTTGTGAAGCTCTTCAGACAAAATGCAATAAATATACTCAGCGAAAGCTGAACCGATTCAACAATCTGCTCTGTCTTATGGTGCCCATACATGGTACAATGTTTTCTTTTTTTTTTTTATTAGATAATTTAGTTTGAATATTCCGTTAGATCGAATATAACTTTTTGAGAAAACTGGATAATTGTTTATTTTTCTTGATCGAAAAAAAGACTATTTTCACCTTTCATTCGATTTGATCGTTTTGGTTGAAAAAAATCGGGAAAATCGAACATTTTTATTGTACTGTGTATAGGCACCATGAGAAAGAGACTTCTGTTTCACATAGGAATGCAATTATGTGGCAGCAGGGATGGCATGTGTAATTATTCTCTATGCACTCTCCTAACCACTGCAATGTGATTTGAAAGCTACATTACGGCTAGGTCCACACTAGGTCCGTGACAGATCGGATCAGTTTGTTATTCCCCCCCCAGGTTTTTATACTTATAATGTATTTGGAGCATACGTTTCCAGTCCGGGGGGGAGGCGCCGAAGTGAAGGGGGTGGCAGCGGGTAGGGGGGGTTACATACATAGTTACATAGTTACTTTGGTTGAAAAAAGACATACGTCCATCGAGTTCAACCAGTACAAAGTACAACTCCAGCCTGCTCCCTCACATATCCCTGTTGATCCAGAGGAAGGCGAAAAAACCCTTACAAGGTAAAAATTCCTTCCCGACTCCAGATGGCAATCAGATAAAATCCCTGGATCAACATCATTGGCATTACCTAGTAATTGTAGCCATGGATGTCATTCAACGCAAGGAAAGCATCTAAGCCCCCTTTAAATGCAGGTATAGAGTTTGCCATAACGACTTCCTGTGGCAATGCATTCCACATCTTAATCACTCTTACTGTAAAGAACCCTTTCCTAAATAAATGGCTAAAACGTTTTTCCTCCATGCGCAGATCATGTCCTCTAGTCCTTTGAGAAGGCCTAGGGACAAAAAGCTCATCCGCTAAGCTATTATATTGCCCTCTGATGTATTTATACATGTTAATTAGATCTCCTCTAAGGCGTCTTTTCTCTAGACTAAATAAACCCAGTTTATCTAACCTTTCTTGGTAAGTGAGACCTTCCATCCCACGTATCAATTTTGTTGCTCGTCTCTGCACCTGCTCTAAAACTGCAATATCTTTTTTGTAATGTGGTGCCCAGAACTGAATTCCATATTCCAGATGTGGCCTTACTAGAGAGTTAAACAGGGGCAATATTATGCTAGCATCTCGAGTTTTTATTTCCCTTTTAATGCATCCCAAAATTTTGTTAGCTTTAGCTGCAGCGGCTTGGCATTGAGTACGATTATTTAACTTGTTGTCGATGAGTACTCCTAAGTCCTTCTCCAAGTTTGATGTTCCCAACTGTATCCCATTTATTTTGTATGGTGTTAGACCATTGGTACGACCAAAATGCATGACTTTACATTTGTCAACATTGAATTTCATCTGCCATGTATGTGCCCATATAGCCATCCTATCCAGATCCTGTTGCAATATAACACTATCTTCCTTAGAGTTGATGATTCTGCACAATTTTGTATCATCTGCAAAAATAGCAACATTGCTCACTACTGTATCCACTAGGTCATTAATAAATAAATTGAAGAGCACTGGACCCAGTACAGACCCCTGTGGGACCCCACTGCTAACAGTCTCCCATTTTGAGTATGATCCATTGGGTTATTTAAAAGGAAACATCCATATCCCTCTGTTAGGCTACTTGCACACCAAGACGTTGCGTTAGGGGGTACGTTAAGGTCGCATAACGTGCACCTAACGCAAGGCCTGGTGCTCTTCGATGTGGATGTCAGAGGGAGCCGCGTTGTGCAGCTCACTCTGGCGTCCGTGATGCGTACTCTTGGACGCATGCGGCATCACGAGGTCCCGCTGGCCAATTGCCGCACAGAGCGGCCGCACCAGGAAGTAAACAATGCACGTCAAAACGTGCAGTGAATATTAATTAGCCATGTGCCTGGCCACTCTCCGCTCCTTCCCAACATGACTGAGCATGTGCAAACAGTCTAACGCGGCTTAAGCCGCTGTAACGCCGTAGCATGCTGCACTTTCGGCAGAACGTGCAGCGTTACATGTAACGCAACGTGGGCTGTGTGAACAGCCCACTTGTGTTACATTGCTGTGCGTTGGGGGAGCGTTACAGGCTGCACTAACGTGCGCCTGTAACGTCTTAGTGTGTAAGCAGCCTTAAGGTTATCTTTAAGGAAAGGCTAAAAACACACCGCTTTTCCCGAGCCTTTGAGACTGCATAATGCAGGGTCACAGCGCTTTGAGTCCCCAGGGAGAAAAGCACTATAAAAATATTATTATAATTTAGGATGGCTAGCATCAGCAAAACGCATTTCCTGTAGAAATAATAAGTCAGCTCTAAGCTGCTTATATTGGCAAAATGCTTTTTTTCGCTTGTTTGGGGAGTTTAAACTCTTTATATTGTAACTAATAAGTTGGAAAGGCATCATGAAAAAATAAATAGGGCTATAAATGCAAAAAATTCAGAGGTGCTACCATCTCGGAAAAAGACATGCATAATATAGGCCTGGGAAGACAAGATGAATCAATATTTGGGAGTGTCTGAAGACTGGGAGGAGGGCGAGCAATGCATACACAATCAGGCAGAGGAGAGTCCTACAAAGGATTTTATCTTGGTTTTTTTTTTTTTTTACTATATAAAATGGGAATGGTTGGTGATATTAACATCCTGTTTGTGGCACATTAGTATATGTGAGGGGGGAAACGTTTCAAGATGGGTGGCGACCATGGCGGCCATTTTGAAGTTGGCCATTTTGAATCCAACTTTTTTTTTTTTCAATAGGAAGAGGGTCTTGTGATACATCAAACTTATTGGGAATTTCACAAGAAAAACATGCTTGGTTTTAATATAACTTTATTCTTTCATGAGTTATTTACAAGTTTCTCTTTGTTTACAGCCATTAACAAGTTGCCGAGGTTAACACGTGAGGAGCGGATAAAAATTGTGTTAATGTCTGGTGAACGCAGTAACTGGGTCATTACAGCAGATTTCAATGCAAGGCACCCTACGAGACCACCCATCTCCCATGCTACAGTTAGTAAACTGCTTGCTAAGTTTCGTGAAACTGGTTCAGTGTTGGATTTGCCAAAATGTGGACGCATGAAATCTGTCACTAATGAAGACACATCAGTGACTGTCCTAGCTTAATTCAGCAAGAGCCCACAACGTAGAACTCGCCGCATGTCACTGGAGAGTGGCATTAGTCGAACATCCCTTCGGCGGATATTAGCTACTCACAGATGGCACCCTTACAAACACCAGCTACTGCAGCATCTCAACTTGGATGGCCCAGATCGGTGCACTGAATTTTCAGAATGGGCAAAACAAAAATTGGAACAGGACCCTCCGTTTACGCAGAAGATTTTGTTCAGTGATGAGGCAAACTTTTATGTGAATGGCGAAGTAACAAACAAAACCACCACTATTGGTCTGACATTAAGCCACATTGGATAGATCCCTCCAAGAATGTTGGAACAAAAAAATTGATGGTATGGTGTGGTATATGGGGTACAAAGATAGTGGGGCCATTCTTCATCAATGGAAACCTCAGAGCCACTGCATATGCAAAATTGCTACATGATGTGTTTCCCTCTTTATGCACTGAAGCTGGCACGTTCCCTGAGTCTTTCCAGCAACTTGGTCCAGTTGAATGGCCCCCAAGGTCTCCTGATCTGACCACCTTAGATTTTTATCTTTGGTGTCATCTGAAAGTAATTGTCTATGCTGTGAAGATACAAGATGTGCAGCACCTGAAACTACGGATACTGGAAGCCTGTGCTAGCATTTCTCCTGCGGTGTTGCTATCTGTGTGAAGAGTGGGAGAAGAGGGTTGCATTGACAATCCAACACAATGGGCAGCACACTGACCACATTTTAAAAGTGGTCAGAAACTTGTAAATAACTCATGAAAGAATAAAGTTACGTTAAAACCACGCATACCATTGTTTTTCTTGTGAAATTCCCAATAAGTTTGATGGGTCACATGACCCTCTTCCTATTGAAAAGTCAAAAGTTGGATTCAAAATGGTCACCACCCATCTTGAAAAGTTTTCCCCCTCACATATACTAATGTGCCACAAACAGGAAGTTAATATCACCAACCATTCCGATTTTATTAAGGTGTTTCCATATAAATGGCCCACCCTGTACTTATATATGTATTTTTTTTTCTGAGCTAGTGTGGCTGACAGCTCCACTTTCAGTGGTTAAAATAGTATCATAAAAAAAATTGCCTTAGCATGATGGAAGAATTGATTTTAGTAGGTATCTGCCAGGGACACTGTGGGCATTCCTGGAACACATTCTTTATTCTATTTTTTTTTTTATAACACTATTAGGAAATTAAAACGGCCATCACATAAGAGAGATTGCATAATAACAGTGGATAACGGAATATTTCACATAAGAAATAATTGGAGAGCACAAACCTCTTCAGTCTAGCTTTTTAGACTCTGACAGAAATGTCTCAAACATGGGATAATGTACCTAGAGGACTGGGTTAAAGTTTGAGTCTGGAGCTTAAGTTATTCCGCAAAAACAAGAAATGGATTAAGCAGGTTTAATAGTCTCATGTGAAAATTAAATTCCTAGCAACATCAAAGCTAGTCCTGTAGCATAGTCTCCAAAACATAGGTCAGCCTTATGGTGGGGGAAATTAGTTGAAGAGAATAAGGTATGGGATAAGTATGGTGAGTATAAGGGAGGAGGCAGGGAAGCGGGAGAAGGGAAAGAGGTCGAACACGGTGTTCAGAGTCCCTGTTTGAGACCTAGAAAAAGGTGAAGGAGTGGTATAGATGGAGCATGATAGGAAGGGCCTAAAATATGAGAGGGCAAGAAAAGCAGGGTCTCTGCTACCGGGGAGGAACCAAGGACCATGTCACAGAGCCAACATGAGGCTAATAATAAAGGATTTAAGGAGGCATAGAGTCTGGGTTAAATAGTATCCAAGGGTCCCAGACTTTATGAAAGGTATTTTCAGTATGTCTTAAGGAGGTAGTCATCTGTTCCATAGACTTGGTCCAATTTACCTTGAGTCTTGTATCAGAGATGGTGGGGGGAGCTAGAGTTTTCCAAGCAGCAGCTATGGAGAGTCTAGCAGCAGTTAGAATATGTGTGATTAGACGTGAAGAGTACTTATCAATGTCCGAAATGGGTTTACCTATTAGCATGATTAATGGATCCAATGGAGCCGAGACCCCTGTAGTTTGCAAAATCAGTTGTTGGGGTTCTTTCCATAGTGGGATTATCATTGGGCAGGTCCATAAAATATGTTCCAAAGAACCCTTGTGGGGACAACCTCTCCAGCAGAGGTCGGTTGTATCAGGATCAGGGTGAGACTGACACCACTATTGATCCTTTTGGTCCAGGACCCTGTTTTTTTCTTCCCCGACTGGATGAAATTGGCTTGAGAAATAAATCGATTAAATTTCCCCCATTTTCTTTGTGTCCAAATCTGAAAACATTTATTGAAGTGGTGGAAAGGGATTTGATTAAATTGAAAGGCCAAAAAGCATCCGTAGACAACCTTAGTCATGACGAACGTGAGACGTTGCACAACCTGGTAGAGACCAATAGGTGGGTTATCAAGCCCTCCGATAAGGGGGGCAATGTGGTCATCATGTCGATAGAGAACTACAGGAAGATGTGTTTAGATATTTTGCTGAGGCGGGACTGCTATGTGAGGGTCTCCGCGTCCAGGGCCACCCGATGCCAACGTGAACTGTTCACTATCATTGATGACGCAACCACCAGGTCGGTGATAGATGAGGAGACAGCGAAATTTTTGAAAGTAAATAAGCCCATCCTTCCGACTTTTTATGCCTTACCTAAGGTTCATAAAAAACTGGACAGGCCACCTGGCCGTCCAATTGTTTCGGGACGAGGTTCGTTGACCGAAAAAATCAGTATTTATGTGGACAGGTTTTTACAACCTCATGTGCAAGCGTTACCATCATACATCAAGGACACGTCGCATTTGCTACGTGTGCTGGATGGGTTACAGTTACCACCCGGCACTCTTTTGGTGGCTCTGGACGTTGAGGCCCTTTATTCAAGCATCCCACATGACCTTGGCATTCAAGCGGTTGGTACGTTCCTCAGTGAGCTGGGTATACAGTGCACTGCGCACAATGGGTTTCTCCTCACTCTACTCGAGTTTCTGTTGGTGAACAACATTTTTATTTTTGAGGGCTCCCACTACCTCCAGGTGCAGGGGGCGGCGATGGGGACAACTTGTGCCCCCTCTTATGCCAACCTGTACCTGGGGGAGTGGGAACGGAGATTATTTTCGAGTGATGGTCTCTCGATGTACCTCTGCCACATACTAGCGTGGCACCGGTACATCGATGACATCATCATCTTTTGGACAGGTGGACAGACCCTACTTGAGGGGTTCGTGGAGTCCATCAACAGAAACTCTATCAATCTCAGGTTCACTATGCACAGTAGCCCCTCTGTGATCCCCTTCCTTGATATCTCAATCCATTTGGACAAAGACGGTCAATTATCGACCAGGTTATATAGGAAGGAAACTGCCACCAACTCTCTTCTAAGAGCAGACAGCTTCCACCCTGCACATACTGTGAGGGGGATACCGGTGGGCCAATATTTACGTGTAAGACGAAACTGTTCGGATGACATTTCATTTAGAGCCGAAGCTGGCCACTTAAAAAAGAGATTCAGGGAGAGGGGATACACCGAGGGGACCCTCAGGCGTGCGTATAGAAGAGCTGATGCGAGTGGTCGCGAGTCTTTGTTGACCACTGGCCTCCACAATAATCGTAGTGAGGAGCACTCTGTGCGTTTCTGCACCCGATACTCAGCACAACACAGGAAGGTCACCAACATCATTGAGAAACATTGGCATATCCTCGCCAATGATCCTAAGCTGAGTAGATGTATTACCAACAAACCTTTGTTTTCTTTTCGTAGAGCCCCATCCCTAAGAGATAAACTTGTGAGTAGCCATTTTGTGGATTCTTCTGCTAGTGGCAAACATTGCAAGGTTATGGGTACTTACACTTGCGGTGGCTGCACAATGTGTAGGTATGTACAGGTGGGGAGACTGGTCAGGTTACCAGATGGTAGAAACTGGGAGCTGGGACACTACGTCAATTGTAGTACTGTCCTTGTTGTATATTTACTTTTATGCCCATGTGGGGCGTTTTATGTTGGCAAGACTAAACGTGAATTTCGAGCACGTATATCTGACCATGTCACCAACATCAAAAGTACAAACCTATCCAACTTAACACCTGTGGCCAGGCATTTCAAAACAGCACACGCTGGTAACCCCACTAAGATGCGCTTTGTGGGCTTAGACCGTATCCATGCCTCCATTAGAGGGGGAGACATGGACCGTTTGTTGTTACAAAGGGAATCTCGATGGATCTTTGACCTGAGGGCAACTGAGCCCCCGGGTTTGAACGAGAATACTAGCTATGCCTCTTTTCTGCCCTTTTAGTGTTTTGCTGACTTATCCCTGCCATCTTGGTGATGCTGCACACGCTGTTTTCATTTGTGAATTCCGGTAGGGACCCCACCGCTCATTGCCAACACTCTTTGAAGTTATTATTACAGTTGATGATGAGGTATCATCGCATGGGGCTAGTTTGTCTGCCCCTGGTGTTTGCTTCACCAATAATTGGTATTATTCCTTGTTTTATATTTGCCACATTACTCTGCAGAAATTAAATGGGGATAGTGTGTGTTTGAGGTATGCATGAATCAATGATGTTTATATACCTTACGCAATTGCCCTCTGATTTATGTTTCCTTTTCCCCCCTCCGCTGGATGTGCGTGGCTGTGCATCCTGGTCTCGCCTGCCCCCTCCGGCGGCGCGTCGGGCGTGGGGGCGGGGCTTGGCGGACGTATCGGGCAGGTTGCTTTTGCGCCTGTCCGCTGTGTCCGCCCGCCCCGCCCCCTCGCCCGGCATTGGCCGCTGGCGGGGGCGGGCGTGGCTGACCGGCTGGGCGCGTCCCGCCGATGGGGGAATAAAATCAGCGGGACACAGGAAGTTGACGAACCTCCAGAGGAAGCCGGAAGTCCGGCGAAACCGGTAGAGGACGCTTGGACTGCGTCCCGGCCGCCACACCGCCTCCTCCCAAGCCTGTCCGGGAGTTCTCTCCCCGCTCTCCAGCCAGCCCGGCACACTCACTGTGGGACACCATCAAGTACGGACTGAGCCTCTGTTTTTTCCCCACACTGGATACCACATTCATTTCAGGCACTAATCCTGGCCATACCACGAGTAGCAAGTATGGCTACACTGCATCCCAGCATCTTCATTCTGGACACGTAAGCAGCCCCACGGGCATGACTCTTGTTTGTGTATGTGGACTGCCATTATCAAGCTGATACTGTGTGAGCATCTGCCTGAGTTATACAACATATATAAGATGCTTTAGTTACTGGAACTTGATTATTGCATTATTTGGCTTGAACTGCTGCATATGCCAGAAATCTCACGTTAATCAGAGGGCTTGGCTGAGGGATTGCCTGCATGCTGCATCTTTACTAACACTGGAGTGATATTCAATCAGAGGCTGGACTAACCCCTTGTTGTGCCTATATTGTATGTTTCCGGATGGATAATCTTTCTGCTTATACCAATCTGATTGAAAAATAGGAACTTTGGGCACAGCAAAGACCTTTGCCCATCACAACATACTCAGGATTGGCCTGAATATACACATTTTTTCTGGATCCAATAACAAAGACATACATTTTTTTAGCTTTGTTTGTATGGCTATACAGTTTTGTATGTATGCTGGTATGTGTGAATGTGCATGCTGGGGCTGACTGGATCCGTGTTTACATCAGAGGCAGGAGGGAGGGGATTGTGGGGGAGGCCGGGGGGCATATTTTTAATCCTTTCTATTACATATGCAATTAATAATAAAGTTTTTGTATTTTGACTATATTTGGTGACTATTAGACTTTTGTTTGCCCGGGCCATACCCACCTCATTTCTTATCTCATCATGGTTTGTTTGTATCAGGATAAATTTTAGAAACGACCTCCGGTGTTCTATACCAGTGGAATAGAATTTTATAAATGTTTTCTTTGGCTTGTGTGCACATAGAAGAGTGTTTCGCATTTCCCCATATGTATTCCCAATCTTCCTAACTTATATTTGTGGAAAGAGCTTCTTCCCATTTTCTCATATAAGAGTGTGAAGGAGATGAGGAACCTGATTTAGTTTGGAGAAGGGAGTAAATCTGGGAAATGAGACCCTTTTGATGCCCTCTATTGGCACATAGCCTTTCAAAGGGGGTGTGAGAAGGTAGGCAGGTAACTTTATGGGCATGGGAAAGAAGGAAGTGAGAAATATGGTTGAATTCCATAAGAACCTGTGGTGTAAATGTTCATTTTTCTTCCAATTCAGATTTAGAGAAGTTTGCCTGAGGCAAAATCAGTCCAACTACCCCAATTAAAAAAACCTCTGTAGTACCACCTTAATATGAAAGCTAAAGTACCACCTGGAGAGAAAGCAGGGTTTCCCAGAATGGGAAATAATGGGGAGGGATGGGACTTCAAACCCATAGATGGCCCTATGGACTTCCAAAGGCGTAGAGTAAATGAAATGGTAGGGAGCAGGTCCCCATAGGATAATTTAAGGGGGGTATCGTACCATATAAAAGATGCTAAGGAAAAAGGATGAACTTCTTTCTATTAAAGCCCATTTGGAAAAGACTCTCAGGTTAGACCATTCAGCTGCCTAAGATGAGTTGCTTGATAATAATGTTTTAGGTAAGGAAGACCTAAACCTCCTTATTCTCTTGGAGATAGGAGAACCGACTTCGCAACCCTGGGACATTTATGCTTCCAGACAAAGTCTAAAAAGGCAGATTGTAGCCTAGATAGTTGTTGTGAGGGAACATGAACTGGGAGGGTCTCAAATATAAAATGCGTGGTAGAATGTTCATTTTTAATGAATAGATCCTGCCAATCCAGGATATTTTATAGGCTGTCCATTTGTTTAAATCTTGAAGTATTTTATTAATAAGTGAATAAATAGAGGAATATGAGGTTGTGAGTTGTATTCCTAAGAAGCTTAATGTCTGGGACCTCCAGTTATAGGGGTAGAATGATTTTAATGAGAGTAGCAAGTCAGGAGGAATATTGATTGGGAGAGCTTCAGTTTTGTCCTTATTTAGCTTAAATGTGTCTGATGGCACATGCTAGAGGTTCTATGCTGATTGCAAAGAGGAGAGGGGATAAAGGGCAGCCTTGCCTCATGCCATTCCTTATATGAAAAGGGTGAGAAGGGGCAAATGGGAGTTTTACTACGGAAGTAGGGGTGGAGTATAGGAAGTTGAGTAAGGTAAGGAAAGGGCCCCCAAAATCTTGATATTTCAGTATATGGAAGAGAAAGGGCCAGAAAAGTTGGTTGAAGGCCTTCTCTGCATCCAAACTCAGGAGCAGAGAGGGCCTTCTACCCCTGTTCATGAGGGAGTTTATATTTATTGTCTTTATGGTGTTATCCCCAGCTTGTCTACCTAGAATAAAACCTACTTGATCAGTGTTGATGAGTGAAGTGAGGATAGGGTTAAGGAGATTGGTGAAAGGTTTGGTTATAATCTTCAGGTCGGAATTTAGGAGAGAGATTGGTCTATAGCTTTGCGGTAATTGGGGGTCCTTACCATCTTTGGGGATTACTGTAAGAAGGGAGGCTAACATAGTGGGGGGAGGTATGTGTCCCTGCATCATTTTAGAGGCTAGAGTAGATAGAAGGGGCAGCAAGACAGCTTTGAATTTTTTGTAATAGGAGTAGGGATGGCCATCTGGTCCTGGGGATTTGGAAGAGCTTTCATGACCTCTGCTAACTCTAAAGTAGTAATGGGAGAGTTCAGTTGTTTACGCTGTATCTCTGTCAACTGAGGTAGGCCTAAAGGGGCTAAGAAATCGTCGTCCTTAGTCAAGAAGGTGGCATCGTCACTGTGGTTTGGCAAGTTGTATAAGTGTTCATAATAGTCAGTAAAAATCTGGGCTATTTTTTGGGGATCGTAGTGAGTGACTCCACCTGAGTCTTTCATTGCGTAAATTAGATGTTGAGAGCTCTTGGGATTTAATTTGCATGCTAGAATAGTATGCGGTTTGGTCCACCTGAGAGTCTTTTCTAACTGGGTGGATTGGTAAGAGCGCGTATAGCTTGTTTTAATTGTTGCATTTGGGAAAAATGATCTTGTGTTGGGTCATTTTTATATAGGGTTTGAGCTTTCGAGAGAGCAGACTTTAAGGATAGAAGCTTGTGAGAGGGCAGGTTTTTTTTGTCTGGAGCCTTCTGCTATGAATAGGCCTCTAATGAATGCTTTGTGTGGGCATACCATATGAAGATACTGTATCGGTATTAGTTTGAAAAATTTATCTCAATTCTTCAGCAAGTTCAGAAAAAAAGGTTTTGTCTTGTAGTAATGTTTCGTTTACCGTCCAATAGAAGGGCTTATGGGGTTGATGTAGCCAATCTAGGTGAATAGTGCCACTCTGATGATCAGAACATGTTACCAGGTGAATATTCGATTCTAGAATTGAGGGTAGAAGATTTGCGTTGGAGAAAACATAATCAAGGCGAGAGTGGAAAGCATGAGGGGGGGGGGGGGGGGGAGTAATAGGTGAAATCTAACGAAGTGGGATTAACAATTCTCCAAAAGTCTAATAGTTTGTATTTTCTCATTAGCATTCTGAACTTGCGAGAATTACGATCATGCACATTAGCAGAGACCGTAGATTTGGAGGAGCTTCGGTCCATGGTTGAGGAAAATGCCAGCTTAAAATCCCCACCTAGGAGAGTACCTGTTAAAACTTTATGCAGTTTGTGAAGAAAGGATGAGAGAAAGGAGATTTGCTGGTCATTAGGGATGTACACATTAGCCAATGTAAGGGGTTTACCTGCCAAAGTACCCCAACGAGAATCAGATAATGCCCCTTGGGGTCTTGAAGCTTTGCTGCTGGCCACAGTCTAAGCGGTGCCCACACTATCAGAGGGAGGATGTGCCCATTTGCTGTCTTTACATGCGATCTTTTAACTTCAATCTTGTAAGTACATTTGCACTTGCGCATATTAAACTTGTTATATGGTTTTACACTATGGAGTGCTCTGTCCATCTGTTTTAGACCCCTTGGGGTCTTGAATGACTTTAGAAATTTGAAGAGGGAGAGATGCCTTACATAGGATAGCCACTCCTGCTCGCTTAGCAGGCCCACAGGCCGTATAGAATATTGGATAGTGTTTGTAATTCGAACAGTATCAATTGCTCAGAGGTGAGTCTGTTGAAGCATAGCTATTTCAATGTCCATCCTCTTAAGATCACGGAGGAGAGCAAGCCTTTTCTGGGGAATGTTTAGGCCCTTAACATTTAGTGTGAGGATTTTAACCATAGTCTGAGCAAGATTTGGCTAATGTGGTATGGGATAGCTGAACACCGTGTCCAGGGGAGGGGTAAAGACAATATTTCAAACCCAATACATAAGAAAAACAAGAAAAACAGATATAACAATAACATCATGGAGAGAACCATTTTGAACAAGCCTCTGCAGTTATAGAGGTCACATATATTTGCAATCACAAAGGATTGCTCAAGTGAGGGCATCCTGTGAGTATCTGGCCCTCAAAGGGGACCAGGATATCACAGAAATGATCCTCCGGAGGTGGATGCTGGCACACCAAGAGAGCAGCCCAAGAGCCCTAAGTTAGTTATCTAAATAGTAGTATCCGGGAGCAGAATAGTAAGATCTCCCTAGAAGATGTTATAAGGGAGTCTTAACAGAGCATATAAGCACATAAAAAGATCATACTGGACCAATCAAACAGCACAGGTAAGAAAATTTGAAAGATACAATAATAATGAGAACGAAATGATTAGTTGATAATCTGAAGTAGCAGAATAGGAAGCAAAAAACAAATAGGTATGATGCATGATTTGCGCAAAGTTCAGCTGGGCAAGGCCTCCATGTCATCCCCTTGCAGCGGGTAAGTTACATAGTTACATAGTTATTTTGGTTGAAAAAAGACATACGTCCATCGAGTTCAACCAGTATAAAGTACAACACCAGCCTGCTCCCTCACATATCCCTGTTGATCCAGAGGAAGGCGAAAAAACCCTTACAAGGCATGGTCCAATTAGCCCCTAAAGGGAAAAATTCCTTCCCGACTCCAGATGGCAATCAGATAAAATCCCTGGATCAACATCATTAGGCATTACCTAGTAATTGTAGCCATGGATGTCTTTCAACGCAAGGAAAGCATCTAAGCCCCCTTTAAATGCAGGTATAGAGTTTGCCATAACGACATTCCACATCTTAATCACTCTTACTGTAAAGAACCCTTTCCTAAATAAATGGCTAAAACATTTTTCCTCCATGCGCAGATCATGTCCTCTAGTCCTTTGAGAAGGCCTAGGGACAAAAAGCTCATCCGCCAAGGTATTATATTGCCCTCTGATGTATTTATACATGTTAATTAGATCCCCTCTAAGGCGTCTTTTCTCTAGACTAAATAAACCCAGTTTATCTAACCTTTCTCGATAAGTGAGACCTTCCATCCCACGCATCAATTTTGTTGCTCGTCTCTGCACCTGCTCTAAAACTGCAATATCTTTTTTGTAATGTGGTGCCCAGAACTGAATTCCATATTCCAGATGTGGCCTTACTAGAGAGTTAAACAGGGGCAATATTATGCTAGCATCTCGAGTTTTTATTTCCCTTTTAATGCATCCCAAAATTTTGTTAGCTTTAGCTGCAGCTGCTTGGCATTGAGTACGATTATTTAACTTGTTGTCAATGAGTACTCCTAAGTCCTTCTCCAAGTTTGATGTCCCCAACTGTATCCCATTTATTTTGTATGGTGCTAGACCATTAGTACGTCCAAAATGCATGACCTTACATTTGTCAACATTGAATTTCATCTGCCATGTATGTGCCCATATAGCCATCCTATCCAGATCCTGTTGCAATATGACACTATCTTCCTGAGAGTTAATGATTCTGCACAATTTTGTATCATCTGCAAAAATAGCAACATTGCTCACTACTGCATCTACTAGGTCATTAATAAATAAATTGAAGAGCACTGGACCCAGAACAGACCCCTGTGGGACCCCACTGCTAACAGTCTCCCATTTTGAGTATGATCCATTGACCACAACTCTTTGTTTTCTGTCCATTAGCCAGTTCCCTATCCATGAACACAGACTCTTCCCCAGTCCTTGCATCCTCAACTTTTGCACCAGACTTTTGTGGGGAACAGTGTCGAAGGCCTTTGCAAAGTCCAAGTATATCACATCTACAGCATTCCCAATATCCATATTAGCATTCACTACCTCATAAAAGCTGAGCATGTTAGTCAAACAGGACCTGTCTTTAGTAAACCCATGTTGATGCTGAGAAATAAGATTATTTTCTACTATGAAGTCATGTATAGTATCTCTTAGTAACCCCTCAAATAGTTTGCATACAACTGATGTTAAACTTACAGGTCTATAATTTCCTGGATCAGATTTTTTGCCCTTCTTAAATAATGGGAAAACGTGGGCTGTACGCCAATCCACTGGGACTCTGCCAGTTGCAAGAGAGTCACAAAAGATAAGATAAAGGGGTTTATCTATAACTGAACTTAATTCCCTTAGGACCCGAGGAGGCATGCCATCCGGGCCAGGTGCCTTGTCTATTTTTAATTTATTTAGTCTTGCCTTCACTTCTTCCTGCGTTAAGTATTTAATATTACAGTTAGAAGATTGAGACTCTTCCGCCTCTGTAGTTTGCAACAGTGCTGTTTCTTTTGTGAAGACAGAAGCAAAGAAAGCATTTAATAACTCTGCCTTACCTTGGTCATCCACCATTAAGTTCCCATCCTCATCCTTTAGGAGTCCTATACAGTCAACCTTTCTTTTTTTAGAGTTAATGTACTTGTAAAACTTTTTTGGGTTAGATTTGATATCCTTAGCGATTTGTTTTTCAGCTTCAATCTTTGCCTGCCTAATTTCTTTTTTACAATTTTTATTGCACTCCTTATAATTGCTTAGTGCAGCCTCTGTCCCCTCCTGTTTTAAGACCTTATAGGCATTATTTTTCCTCTTCATTTTATCTTTAACCTTTCTATTCATCCATAGAGGCCTTTTTTTATTCCTAGACATTTTGTTTCCATATGGGATATACATACTACAGTATTGATTGAGTATAAGTTTAAAAGCTTGCCATTTCCCTTCAGTGTCTTCCCCTTGTAGTACATTATCCCAGTTCACCAAACTTAGTGCCTGCCTAATTTGAGTGAACTTTGCTTTTCTAAAGTTCATAGTTTTAGTAAGTAAGACTCCGGACCGGGACTTTTGTCCATTCCGAGATGTGTCTCATCTTCCAAGGTGGGAGTGGGCACTGGGTGAGCGGAGATGCTGTAGATTATTAGAAGCAGGTGGTTTGAGGCCCATTTGTCTGAGAAACATAGGGGCGTCATCTATATCAGAAATTGTGAAGTTCATGCCATTTCTGTTTATGATAAGTCGAAAAGGGAAGCCCCACTTATTAGGAATGTGAGCATCCCTAAGAAGTTGTGATCGGTTTAAAGGCCCTGCGTTTCGCCAGTGCTTTGAGAGATAAATCATTGTATACACGAAGTTCGTCCCCTTTAAAGCGGATCCGAGATGAAAAAATAACTATAACAAGTAACTTGTCTATATATCTTATGTAAAGTTTAGATGGTTTACACAGCGAATCTAGCTGCTAACAGTTTTAATAGAATATGATTATTTATTCCTGTGATACAATGACAGCGGCCATGTTTGTAAACATTACACAGAGGCAGGCTTATCTACATCTTGAGCCATCAGCCTTATCCCCTCTCCGCCTCCCTCCTCCCCTCTGCCTCTGAAATCAATGGCTAGTAACACCTCCCCCTCCTCCTGCCCAGACTGAGCTCCCATGAGCCCTTGCTACTGCCTTGGCTCTCTGAAAACCTGTGGGCGTGGCTTTTTTTGTTTATAGGGAATTAGAGTATTAAAACAAAAAGAAAAAACGATTTGGCTTGAGGAAAGCCCTATAAACAATAGGAAAGGAACACAATTATGCAATGTGTAAAAGTTCACCTCGGATCCACTTTAAGGCTGCTTTCACAGTGGGACGTTAAAGTCCCACACTACAGCAGCCTGTAACGCAGCCCAACTCACAGCAATTAAAAATCAATGGGCTGTTCACAGTGGCCACGTTGAGTACGAGTATAACGATGCACGTTAAATGAAAGTGCAGCGTGCTGTGCGTCATACTCGTATGTGGCTGTGTTAGACTGTTTGCACATGCTCAGTAATGTCTGGCTTTATTTTGCCACATGACTAATTAATATTCACTGCACTGTGGTGTTTACTTCCTGGAGCGGCAGCTTTGTGCTATGATTGGCTGGCGGGACCACGTGATGCGGAGTGTTCCGACCACGTGGTCTTTTGACGCATGCGCCGTTTTCGTTCTACCAGTATAGAATGAAAATGGAGCACCAAGAAACGCATAACGCGTCTCTATGTAGCGTCCAACTTTAGCACCACCATGGGTTGCTAAACCAAGTCTTCCTTCTTCCACCTAACAAATATAGCGAAAATCAAATGCCTTATCCCAGCTGAAGACCTACCTGCCCTGGTCACGCATTTGTATCCTCCCGCCTAGACTACTGCAATGCCCTGTTCATCGGAGCTACAAATGAGGTTCTGCGCCCCTTACAGCTAGTACAGAATGCTGCAGCCAGACTCTTAGCCAATGCCCCCCGCAGCTCACACATCACCCCAGTACTGAAAACTCTTCACTGGTTGCCAGTAAAATGGATAATCAATTTTAAGATCTGCCTGCTGACATTCAAGACTCTACACCACATGGGACCCAAATACATAGCGGATCTATTGGAACTTTATGCCCCTCCGCGCACCCTCCGCTCTGCCAACAAGATGAAGCTGGTTATTCCCAGGATACACTTAACATTTGGTGCTTGGGCCTTTTCCTATGCAGCCCCTACTCTATGGAACTCACTTCCACAATCAGTACGAGAGGCACCTTCTCTGGACAGCTTTAAAAAAAGGCTAAAAACTCACCTCTTTTCCCTAGCCTTTGAGACTGCATAATGCAGGGTTACAGCGCTTTGAGTCCCCAGGAAGAAAAGCGCTATATAAATGTTATTGTTATTGCGTTAGGGGAACGTTATGCGACCTTAACGTTATGCGAGCCCTAAAAGTAACCGAAGGTGTTTTTTGGAGAGCTTGCGGTTTAGCTTCATAGAAGTGGACCCTGGTAATTATATCTTTTGGTCTCTGGGGTGTTGATTGACGTTCACCTAGTGATCTGTGGGCCCTGTCCATTCGCCATAACTTGTCTGGGATATCTGGGACCAAAGTTTTGAAAAGTTCAGTAAGGTGGGGTATGATCTGGTCTGGTTTAACGCTCATGGAGACTGCTTTAACCACTTAAGGACCGCCCCCAGCCGATGGGCGGCGGCAAAGTCCGGGCCCAAACGACCGCAATACGCCCATCGGCGGGGGCGGGAGTGGCTATGCGGCGATCGCGTCATTTGTGACGCGATCAGCTGCCGGGTACTGGCTCCGCCCACCGCTCGAAGCGCCGGCGGGTTACTAGCTGCCCGATCGCCGCACGGAAAGTGTATAATAGGCTTTGTAATGTATACAAAGCCTATTATACTGGCTGCCTCCTGCCCTGGTGGTCCCAGTGTCCGAGGGACCACCAGGGCAGGCTGCAGCCACCCTAGTCTGCACCCAAGCACACTGATTCCCCCCCCCCCCTGCCCCCTGATCGCCCACAGCACCCCTCAGACCCTCCCCCCCTGCCCACCCCCCAGACCACTGTTTGCACCCAATCACCCCCCTAATCACCCATCAATCACTCCCTGTCACTATCTGTCAACGCTATTTTTTTTTTAGTCCCTAATCTGCCCCCTACTCCCTCCTGATCACCCCCCCAACCCTCAGATTCTCCCCAGACCCCCCCCCCCCCCGTGTACTGTATGCATCTATCCCCCCTGATCACCTGTCAATCACCCGTCAATCACCCCCTGTCACTGCCACCCATCAATCAGCCCCTAACCTGCCCCTTGCGGGCAATCTGATCACCCACCCACACCAATAGATCGCCCGCAGATCCGACATCAGATCACCTCCCAAATGCAGTGTTTACATCTCTTCTCTCCTCTAACAACCCACTAATTACCCATCAATCACCCATCAATCGCCCCCTATCACCACCTGTCACTGTTACCCATCAGATTAGACCCTAATCTGCCCCTTGCGGGCACCCAATCACCCGCCCACACGCTCAGATTGCCCTCAGACCCCCCTTATCAGTTCGCCAGTGCAATATTTACATCTGTTATTCCCTGTAATAACCCACTGATCACCTGTCAATCACCCCCTGTCACTGCCACCCATCAATCACCCCCTGGCACTGCCACCCATCAATCAGCCCCTAACCTGCCCCTTGCGGGCAATCTGATCACCCACCCACACCAATAGATCGCCCGCAGGTCCGACATCAGATCACCTCCCAAGTGCAGTGTTTACATCTCTTCTCTCCTCTAAACACCCACTAATCACCCATCAATCACCCCCTATCACCACCTGTCACTGTTACCCATCAGATTAGACCCTAATCTGCCCCTAGGGCACCCAATCACCCGCCCACACCTCAGAACGCCCTCAGACCCCAGCCCTGATCACCTCGCCAGTGCATTGCTTGCATCTATTTCCCCCCTCTAATCACACCTTGAGACACCCATCAATCACCTCCTGTCACCCCCTAGCACACCTACCCATCAGATCAGGCCCTAATTTGCCCCGTGTGTGCTCCTGATCACTCGGCCAAACCCTCAGATCCCCCTCAGACCCCCTTCCGATCACCTCCCCAGTGCATTGATTGCATCTATTTTCCCCTCTAACCGCCCCCTGAGACACCCATCAATCACCTCCTGTCACCCCCCTAGCACTCCTATCCATCAGAACAGGCCCAATACATCCTGTCATCTAAGAGGCCATCCTGCTTATGACCAGTTCCACAAAATTTGCCCCCTCATAGACCACCTGTCATCAAAATTTGCAGATGCTTATACCCCTGAACAGTCATTTTGAGGCATTTGTTTTCTAGACTACTCCTCGCGGTTTAGGGCCCCTAAAATGCCAGGGCAGTATAGGAACCCCACAAGTGACCCCATTTTAGAAAGAAGACACCCCAAGGTATTCTGTTAGGTGTATGATGAGTTCATAGAAGATTTTATTTTTTGTCAAAAGTTAGCGGAAATTGATTTGTATTGTTTTTTTCACAAAGTGTCATTTTTCACTAACTTGTGACAAAAAATAAAATCTACGAACTCACCATAACCCTAACGGAATACCTTGGGGTGTCTTCTTTCTAAAATGGGGTCACTTGTGGGGTTCCTATACTGCCCTGGCATTTTAGGGGCCCTAAACCGTGAGAAGTAGTCTAGAAAACAAATGCCTCAAAATGACCTGTGAATAGGACGTTGGGCCCCTTAGCGCACCTAGGCTGCAAAAAAGTGTCACACATGTGGTATCGCCATACTCAGGAGAAGTAGTATAATGTGTTTTGTGGTGTAATTTTACACATACCCATGCTGGGTGGGAGAAATCTCTCTGTAAATGGACAATTGTATGTAAAAAAAAATAAAAAATGTGTCATTTACAGAGATATTTCTCCCACCCAGCATGGTTATATGTAAAAATACACCACAAAACACATTATACTACTTCTTCTGAGTACGGCGATACCACATGTGACACTTTTTTGCAGCCTAACTGTGCTAAGGGGCCCAAAGTCCAATGAGTACCTTTAGGATTTCACAGGTCATTTTGAGACATTTGGTTTCAAGACTACTCCTCACGGTTTAGGGCCCCTAAAATGCCAGGGCAGTATAGGAACCCCACAAGTGACCCCATTTTGGAAAGACTACACCCCAAGGTATTCCGTTAGAAGTACGGTGAGTTCATAGAAGATTTTATTTTTTGTCACAAGTTAGCGGAAATTGATATGTATTGTTTTTTTTTCACAAAGTGTCATTTTCCGCCAACTTGTGACAAAAAAAAAATCTTCTATGAACTCACCATACTCCTAACAGAATACCTTGGGGTGTCTTCTTTCTAAAATGGGGTCACTTGTGGGGTTCCTATACTGCCCTGGCATTTTAGGGGCCCTAAACCGTGAGGAGTAGTCTAGAAAACAAATGCCTCAAAATGACCTGTGAATAGGACGTTGGGCCCCTTAGCGCACCTAGGCTGCAAAAAAGTGTCACACATGTGGTATCGCCGTACTCAGAAGAAGTAGTATAATGTGTTTTGGGGTGTATTTTTATACATAGCCATGCTGGGTGGGAGAAATCTCTCTGTAAATGGACAATTGTGTGTAAAAAAAATCAAATAATTGTCATTTACAGAGATATTTCTCCCACCCAGCATGGGTATGTGTAAAAATACACCCCAAAACACATTATAATACTTCTCCCGAGTACGGCGATACCACATGTGTGGCACTTTTTTGCACCCTAACTGCGCTAAGGGGCCCAAAGTCCAATGAGTACCTTTAGGATTTCACAGGTCATTTTGCGACATTTGGTTTCAAGACTACTCCTCACGGTTTAGGGCCCCTAAAATGCCAGGGCAGTATAGGAATCCCACAAATGACCCCATTTTAGAAAGAAGACACCCCAAGGTATTCCGTTAGGAGTACGGTGAGTTCATAGAAGATTTTATTTTTTGTCACAAGTTAGCGGAAAATGACACTTTGTGAAAAAAAAAATTAAAATCAATTTCTGCTAACTTGTGACAAAAAAAAAAAATCTTCTATGAACTCACCATACTCCTAACGGAATACCTTGGGGTGTCTTCTTTCTAAAATGGGGTAATTTGTGGGGTTCCTATACTGTCCTGGCATTTTAGGGGCCCTAAACCGTGAGTAGTCGTCTCGAAACCAAATTTCTCAAAATGACCTGTGAAATCCTAAAGGTACTCATTGGACTTTGGGCCCCTTAGCGCAGTTAGGGTGCAAAAAAGTGCCACACATGTGGTATCGCCGTACTCAGGAGAAGTAGTATAATGTGTTTTGGGGTGTATTTTTCCACATACCCATGCTGAGTGGGAGAAATATCTCTATAAATAGACAATTGTGTGTAAAAAAAAATAAAAAAATTGTCATTTACGGAGATATTTCTCCCACCCAGCATGGGTATGTGTAAAAATACACCCCAAAACACATTATACTACTTCTCCTGAGTACGGCAATACCACATGTGTGGCACTTTTTTGAAGCCTAACTGCGCTAAGGGGCCCAAAGTCCAATGAGCATCTTTAGGCTTTACAGGGGTGCTTACAATTAGGCACCCCCCAAAATGCCAGGACAGTGAACACACCCCACAAATGACCCCATTTTGGAAAGTAGACACTTCAAGGTATTCAGAGAGGAGCATAGTGAGTCCGTGGCAGATTTCATTTTTTTTTGTCGCAAGTTAGAAGAAATGGAAATTTTTTTTTTTTCTTTTTTGTCAGAAAGTGTCATTTTCCGCTAACTTGTGACAAAAAATAAAATCTTCTATGAACGCACCATGCCTCTCACTGAATACTTTGGGATGTCTTCTTTCCAAAATGGGGTCATTTGGGGGGTATTTGTACTATCCTGGAATTTTAGCCCCTCATGAAACCTGACAGGTGCGCAGAAAAGTCAGAGATGCTTGAAAATGGGAAAATTCACTTTTGGCACCATAGTTTGTAAACGCTATAACTTTTACCCAATCCGATAAATATACACTGAATGTTTTTTTTTTTTATCAAAGACATGTAGCAGAATAACTTTCGCGCTCAAATGTATAGGAAATTTTACTTTATTTGAAAAATGTCAGCACAGAAAGTTAAAAAAAAAATCATTTTTTTGCCAAAATTCATGTCTTTTTTGCTGAATATAATAAAAAGTAAAAATCGCAGGAGCAATCGAATAGCACCAAAAGAAAGCTGTATTAGTGACAAGAAAAGGAGGTAAAATTAATTTAGGTGATAGGTTGTATGAGCGAGCAATAAACCGTGAAAGCTGCAGTGGTCTGAATGGAGAAAAAGGCTCTGGTCCTTAAGGGGCGAAAAGACTGTGGCCCTCAAGTGGTTAATTCTAAGGTTTTGCCTCCCCTCTCTATTTTCGTGATCTTCCTGGGTTGTACGGAGGGACTTGAGATCAGCATGATCTGGTGTTCGTCCTCGAGATCTACCTGCTTCTGAGCCTTTGTCTCCAACACATTAGTGCGTTCCCCAAGCCCTGTAATATCTGCCTTCAGCTGCTGCACTGCTGACAGCATCATTTGTTGTAAAGAGTCGTGCATGGAGCGAAAATGTCTCAAGGGCTGTGTCTAGGGAAGAGGCAGTGATCGGTGCGGTGTCATGTTGGATACTGGCCTGATCTGAAGTTGGAAAATCTGCGTGCTCAGGAGGAACGGGCTGGAGCTCTTTTCACGCATAAGCCTCCATTCTTTATTCTTAATGTAAACTGAGCACCTGGGTACTCCTACATACGACAAACCAATCAAATAAACCTCCCCCTAAGGGAGATGCATTAATAATTTGAGTCTTTGCGGGGAGAACAATGAGCATTATTTTCATTGTGGGGGCAGCTCCATAGTGCCCCCCCCCCCTCCAATATTTATTCAGGCCTCCAACTTTCCTGTTGCTGTTCTGAAGCTCGAAGTATCTGGGGTGATGTTGCGTGACGCTGGCTGGTGCCGCAATACTTTGCAGGATATACAGTACATCAATGTGGTTATATCTCCCAGTCGGTACTTTAAGCTGCATACTGCGACACAGGGACAGGCAAAATGGATACCCACATATACACATGGTGCTTAACCAGTTATCGGCAAACCGCGATATTAAGACGTCATGCTGGAGCCTCTTAACAACACCAGGACGTTTAAATACGTCGCTCGCCCCCACTGCTCGTAACTGTCGGGTCTTGAAGATCTGTGATTGGTGAAGGAAAAAGTGTTCCCCAACCAGACGCAGTGCCATTGACATGACCTCGATCATGAGCCATGTTCATTCATTATAAAGGAAGTAGTAAAGTAATGTAAAATGTAAAAAAAAAATTGTAAAAAATTAACACGTTCTAGTAAATCAGGACAGTGTTTCTAACGCGAAAAGTAAAATTACACACACAATAAAACAATACATATATAATTAAAAATTAATAAAATAAATCTCTTCCAAGGGCGTCCCCCGTCCCCCCCCCCCCCCCCCAAACACTTGTTAAAAAAAAAGTAAAACAAAAATACATAAACAGTTGCGTTAGGGTCTTGGCCTTTAGCTGTTAAATGGCAGAAACTGTTTGCAGATCGGCATTGCACACCTGAACCCAAATTCTCACTGGGGGATTTAGTTTGGATTTGTAATATTCCACTTAATCAGCCTTCCTCCAAATTGGGTCCTAGGTACATTGAAATTTATCCTGTTCAAAAAGATAGTGACATATAGAGGTGCCTTGCCCAGCTGTCAGGGGAGTTCATTATTTTTGTGAAGTCTGCTACTAATGTTGATCGATTTCTCCACCATATCCTGTGGAAATTGATGGGGAACCTGACTACAAGGTTGAGAGAATATTAGACTCCTGTGAGGTGCAGAATTCCCTCCAATGCCTCATTGATTGTAAAATGTATGAATTACTTGAGAAAAGCTGGATTCCTGCATGACTGGTACAAGATGACCTAGCTCAAGCATACTAATCCAGGCACCTGGATCATAGAGGTGTTCTCTGGAAAACTCATGTGTTGTGACCTTTGACTGCATATTAGAATACTGCCTGATCTGACCAGGAACCCTTGGAACCACACCAATTTAGGCCTATATCCCTGTTAAAATAGACAGCAAGCTCTTGGGTAAGAATTTAGCTACCGGAGTTCATTTATATTTAGCTGATATTATTGATAAAGACCAGGTAGGCTTTGTGCCTTGTTGGCAAGCTTTGGATACTGTTCTGCGGGCAACACAGGTTATTGAAATGTTACGTAGTAGGAAGATCCCAGGACTCTGTCTTTCTTTAAATATTTACAAAGCATTTGACATGGTGTCCGGAGACTACCTATTTAAAGTATTGAATAAATGGGGTTTAGGGTATTCTTTTACTACGTGGATTAAGGTCTTGTAATCTCAACCCGCGGCCTGTATTCATTATGCAGACTATTCCTTTTCTGTTTTTCCTATAGCAAGGAGGACCTGTCAGGGTTGCCCTTTATTGGCCATTTTATTTATTATGGCCATAGAACCCCTAGCATTTGCAATAAGACAAGAGATTGGGATCCATGGTCTGGAGTTTGCCGGTGTACACCATAAACTACATGCAGAAGAAGAATCGCACACCACTTGGGAGGTGGAGGACCAGAGAAATAATCTACATCCATCCAAAAGATCTGCACACTCACTGACACAATTCCATAGACCAATGGGATGGAATTGTGTTACGACTTTTGAATAAAGTGGACTTGGTCTACAGTGAGTGTGTGGATCTTTTGGATTGATATATACCATAAACTAAACTTGTTCGCTGACGACCTGTTACTCCTTAGTATAAATTTACAGCCAGAGGTCCATCAGTGCCTTAGATCCACATACTTTTTTTTTTTTCCTGGTCAGGGCCTTTTCTTGATTTAGGTGTACGTCTGACAGCCTTTTACCGAACCCTGTGTCAACATAACTATTATTCCTTAGCTAAAGTGGTGTCTCAGCTGTTGCATCAGTGGTCTTCTTATAATCTCTCCTGGTTGGGACCTTATTACCTAAAATCCTTTATTATTTTTTGATGTTACCGGTTCGAGTCCCCCCTCACTTTCTCATAATGCTACAAGGTAAATTGTCTAAATTTATTTGGAATAGTACTTGTCCCAGAGTCCCTAAATCACCCTAATATACCCCTAAACGAGAAGGAGGTCTAGGGGTCCCTAATCTTTCTAATTATTATCAAGCAGCCCAACTAGTACATCTTATAGATCTTTATAAAGGGTCACTGATGCCAACCTGGATTCTTTTTGATATTTTGGCAGCTGCACCCCAATCGATTCAGACTCCCATGTGGTTGTCCAAATCGCTTTGCCCTCGAAGTCTGTGTCATTCTACATTATCTGGCCACATGGGACTCTGTACACTATTCTAGAAATGTAATGTCCCCTACATTGCCTCTTCTCTCGTTTATTGACAATCCTATGTTTCCTCCGGGTCATAATAATCTTTACAGTTTCAAATGGTGGAGGGACCGTGGTCGGGAGCAGATCCGTTCTTTGACAGGTAGCTCGGGAGTCCTGACTTGGGAGGAACTTCTGGAAAAATATCAGATTCCACTAGTGGAACGGTTTCGCTATATTCAGTCGCAACACGTTGCGTTCGCACCTCCCAACACCGGTACAATTTCCGCTCTTTGTCAAGAGTTGAGCGTTTCTGTGCCTATGACCCCTTTGCAGAAGGTGTAATTTCTGAACTGTACACTCAGCCCAATAGTCCAGCTCAATCTGTTCACCATGGATATGTAATTAAATGGGAGTCTGACTTGAAAGAAAACAAGACCAAAGAAGACTGGGAGAATATCTGGACGGTAGTCCCTAAACTTTCCCTTAATTTAATGACTGTTGAATCGGCGTATAACGTGTTAATGAGATGGTACTTGGTACCTGCTAGGCTGGTTTACCTGTCCGTGTCAAATTCTTGCCTCTGTTTCCGAGGCTGTGATGGTAAAGGAGATGTTACATATTTTTTTGGGACCTGCTCCATGTTATCCAGGTTCTGGAACAGAATCTACAGACTATTGTCCGCATTATTTGGTAAAGACAATCTCCAGATCCCTGGTCAGCCTTGTTACATCATAAGACAGTCTTACAAAGTCCCAAAATGTTCTAGCTCACTTTGTTTTTGTTACAGCGACGCAGACTATTAGCAAGGCTTGGAGAACCCAGTTTGTGTCTTTTGAGGAAGTTAAGGGTAGAATTACCACCTTTATGGTTCAGGAACAAATGGCCAGTATGCTAGAAGATAGTCGCAAAGTTTCACAAGGTGTGGGATCCTTGGAGATTGTTTATTGGCCCGTTATAAAGTGTTGACAGGAACCATTGATTGTTGAAAGCACTGAGTGAGCCTGGTTTCTCAATCTTTTCTTTCCTTCTCTTTTTTTTCTACTTATCTGCCCTTTTTAGAGCAGACAATTATTATACTATATTTTTTAGTAGTTCTTTTGGGCTCTGGCCCTGCTGTATGTGTTTTTAAAGGAGAACTGTAGAGAGAGGTGCATGGAGGCTGACATATTTATTTCAATTTAAGCTATACCAGTTACCTGGCTATCCTGCTGGTCCTCTGCGTCTACTTTCCGCCATAGACCCTGAACAAGCATGCAGCAGATCAGGTTTTTCTGACAATTTTGACAGATATGACAAGATTAGCTGCATGCTTGTTTCTGGTGTGATTCAGCCATTACTTCAGCCAAATAGATCAGCAGGGCTGCCAGACAACTGGTATTGCTTTAAAAGAATATAAATATGGCAGCCGCCATATAGCTCTCACTACAGTTCTCCTTTAAGGTAGAAATTTTGCTCCATTTCTGAAGACCAGCAATACAATAATACGTTGATTTTGCGTAGAGGACTCGAGCATACCTGGGCTCTATTTGTGATTTTTTTAATTTCTCAATTGTATATTCTACCTTATTGTAACAAACTTATCTGGTGTTGTCTCTGGAGGCTGCTCTGATAGTGTGGAGCAGCTGGAGGAAGCTTCCTCTTCCTCTTTGGTCAGTCGCATCCCCGACTCCCCTGTAGACGTGAATAAGCATGTTCGCATCCCCAGCTCCCCTGTAGATGTGGGTCAGCGTGTGGTTTCTGGCAGTCTCCCTAGGAGGACGTGCGCAGCTCAGAGCTGCCTTTATAGGTTAAGTAGGCATGTCTGAGGTGTGTCAGCTGATTCCTGCGGTCATCTGACACTTGCTGCAGGGATGTTGCTAATTGGTCTGATTTTCCTGGTGGCCTAGTCTGTGCTCTATTCCTTCTATATAAGCCCTGGGCATTCAGTTACTCGCTGTCCGTTATAGCTATCAGTTCGCTAAGCGCTTTACCTTGTCTTGCTACTGTGCCTAGTTAGCTAGTTTTCAGAGTTATATGTGTGTGTGTGTGTGTGTGTGTGTGTATATATATATATATATATATATATCTATATATATATATATCTATATATATATATATCTATATATATATATATATATATATAGTGTATGTATATATATATATATATTATGTATGTATATATATATATAGTGTATGTATATGTATATATGTGTAATGTATATGTGTATGTATATATATATATATATATATATATATATATATGTATGTATGTATATGTGTGTGTGTATATGTATGTGTGTGTGTGTGTGTGTGTGTGTATATAGAGATAGAGATATAGAGATAGAGATATAGAGATAGAGATAGAGAGATAGAGATAGAGAGATAGAGAGATAGAGAGATAGAGAGATAGAGAGATAGATAGAGAGATAGAGAGATAGATAGATAGATATATACATATATTTTATTTTTTATTTTTATTCAGACACTGCCGATATATATGTACTCTCGTTAGACATCTATATTTTGAATTGTATATTATTCTGGTTGTTCTGTGTTTGACCCGGCTAAACCCTCACTCTGATTCTGTGTCTTCCTTGTCTGTACCTCTGCCAAGGTTAGACAAGATCTAAGTGTATGACCTCAGCCTGTTTTACGTTTTTGTCTCTGTTTCAGCCTTCTGTACTATAGCCATCTGACCACCTGTGTATGATATCAGCCTGTTATTGACCTAGCCTTGCCTCAGTTCCATTGTACCGCAGTATTATTGACTACACGTTTAGGACCTTAGCTGACAATCTGACCACGATTTATCTATTCAGTGATTACGTCTAATACCCAGCGTCATACTTTATTCTTTTGATGATCTGCAACTGAGTGGGAAATGTTTGTATCTTATGAAAATGAAAAACTTAATAAAAATGTTGAAACAGAATACTGCCTGAACTTGGCCCTCTTGCTACACTCGACTATGCTTCTGTCTCATCCATGGCTTATCCATCTAGCTGACTGAGATGGATAAGCCAGGCTGAGCTGACCTTGAGTTTGTCTGCCCCTGGATTGACAGTCATCTGGCCTCCGTTATTGACCTTTGGCCTAGTTCCTAGTTTTTCACCCTTCTGGTACTTCATTGACCTCAAATCCTGTATCTTGCATACGTAAGTCCTGGGGGGAACTAAAACCAAGTAGATGAGGTCAGTCCTACCGTTTTAAATGGGGGCTAGACTTAAGGTAAAGAGCGTAGTTCCTGGAAGTCTTTCACCAAGGTCTGTGGAGAGTGACACTCGGTCAAGCACAGGTGTAGGCTCAATTAGGCTGTCTACCTCTGGACATTTATACACATTTGCATCAGCTAACATGAAATATCTATGCAGCTTTCACTACATAAGAGCAAGATAAAATACACCTTGCCTAGATGGTATCTACCCTCTGGTGTTAAATGTGCCCATACATCAGTCAATGTATGAACAGGTTGACCATGACAGATCTCTCTCTGATTGAATCTGATCAGAGAGGTATCTATTCCTTGCCCATAAACCCCAGACTGATTTCCATTCATTTAAGCATAAAATCTATTAGAAATCATCCTACCTGGCTGTCCCCTTAAATTAAAAAAAAAAAAAAAAAGAAAAGTTCCTCGGTGCCCAAGCTTGCTAAACTCTCACCTGTCCTACTGGGGCACTTCCTGGCCTTCTCTGTTGTCACACCATGTGGCAATGGGCACATGTGTGAAGTTACACATCATACACGCTCCTTGTGCCTACGTGTTACAGGCTATCGCAGAGGTGGACAGGAATCGTGCTGGTGGACAGGTGACATTTTAAAACACTCTGCACGAGGGGACCCTTTACCCTTGCGGTCCATGGGGTACATAAGTCATCACGATAAAAAAAGCCATTACATCTGCACCCCTGATAAAGCACTTACGACCAATATTTTCCAGCATTGTCTGATTGAGCCTTTCAACCAATTTTGTCCCAAAATCAATCAAAAGATCAATCTGTTGGACATGTAGCGGCATTGATTTTCCTCAGATTCAATAATTTGCTTGTAGATCAGCCCAATAAATCACCTTTAGAATTGATAGGCCACTCTATTATTTCCTATGATTTTCTTTCAGGCAGAACAGTTTCTTATGACTGTGTACAGATGATCTCTCCCCAATCGGAATTAGTTTGAAAAAAAGACGAAGTGACCAAATCATCATGTATAAATACACCAAAGAGCAATATAAAACTTGAAAAATTATTTTTATCCATAGGTCTGTACAAAGGACAAGAGGACTTTACCCAGGCATCAAAGAAAATACATTTGTTAATATAATAGTGGCAATCATTCTACTTCTGGCTTATTAGGAGGCCAATGACAAGAAAAAAAGTTTTATGACATGGCAGTGATTTTTAGATTTCATAAATATTGTACCATATGCCTATACATGTAATGAACTACAACATAGCTTCCACCTTAATGAGAAGTAAATGTTATTTCCACAGGGTTAGCATAAAGGAATCATCTGTTGCTAAACTGGGATCAGTGTGTCGTAGGATTTATAGAATATTTTCACATGCTTACTTCCACCATCGACAAGTTTTTGATGAATATGAAGTAAGTATTTCTTTATTTATTTTGCAGTATTGAAAATAAAGTTTTGACTTTAGATGTGTTCATTTCTATGGTGATTTATAGTAATGTATTCATGATATTTTCTTGAAGAGTAAATTTAATTTCTTGATTACAAAAAAGTAAATCTTTAATAATGGCTACAATTAAAAACTCAAGTGTATTCATGTCAGGATATTCAGTAACACTTTTTCTAAATGATTGTCTTCAGAAACATAATACGTTCAGAACATCTTCCTGAAAAATAAAATTAATATTAATGTGCAAAAAAAGTAAACTACTAAAGATAACACAAAGTATGTCCACAAAACCGCACCAAACCAAGGGGTTGCAGAATAATGTATTACAAACATTTATTAATCCATCATTTTCAACTACAGTGGGATGCAAAAGTTTGGGCAGCATATTAATTCCATTAGTATGCAGCAAATAGGTAGTTGAAGATGCTGATGCTTCTGTAGTCTCGCGAGCATCAAGTTGCAGTTATTCAGCAACCCCTAACCATTGCTCAAAAGCACAAATGGCTGCAGTGGGCCCAAAATGACATAAAGACTTATTTTTCAAACCGTGTTATTTACTGATGAGTGCCATGGTTGGTGGATGGCCTCCATGCCCCAACAAGGCTACAACGTCAGCAAGTAGATGGCAGAGACATGCTTTGGGCTGAAAACATGAGAGAGCTGGTTGACCCCTTTAGGGTCCCTGAAGGTGTGCAAATGACCTCTGAAAAGAACAGACTGAATATGGTAGGGATTGAATGTTGAGCTCCTTTAGGGATAGTTGGTATTATCATTTGTTCAATGTTCTTTGTAAATCTCTGTGGAAAATGTCATTGCATGCCATAAGGCTGTAAGACTTCGAGGCGACTGTCTGCTTTTCTTAAGATCCCACATTCCAAGCTCCACCACGCTCTTTGCCTTAAAGGGGTTCTGTGGGGGTTTCTGAGGCGAAAAACTGCCACTTACCTGGGGCTTTTATCAGCCCCCTGCAGCGGTAATGTCCCACGCCGTCCTGCTCCCATCCGCCGTTCACCGCAGCCGGCACCGGGCTATTATTCGGCTGTCACACAGACGAATAATGCGCGTTGCCGCGCCTCCGCTCGCGTCATCTGAGGCTTACTGCGCAGGCGCAGTACAACGGGTTCTTGTACTGCGCTTGCGCAGTAAGCTTCCGATGACGCAGGCGGAAGCGAGCGGGTGCGCGGCCACTCTAGCGCAGCCGCAGTTGGATCCCATGCCACTTAGACCGGGGCCGGCAGCGGAGAACGGCAGATGGGAGGAGGACGGCGTGGGACATTACCGCTGCACGGGGCTGATAGAAGCCCAAGGTAAGTGTCTGTTTTTCTCCTCCGCAACCCCCCACAGAACCCCTTTAAGTTAAGCCCCTGCTTTAACAGGAGACTAAACACATCTATCTGACTTTGGATGCCCCCAGGACTTGTGTGCAAGATCTGATGCCAAGGAAGCCAATGAAGTACCAGAAAGTCAAGCAGAGACAAAGTCAATGATCTAGACCAGAGATCAGATGACTGTCAGACCAGGGATCAGGCATTCTCGAGCTCAGGAATGAGCCAAGCTTTATACACAAGTGGTTTATTAGCCAGTTGAAATAACCAGACATCTGACAGGGCCATAGTCCTCAAGAAGACTGGCAGCAATCAAAATCATAGTCCGTAGCAGTCTGTAGCACACCCAAAAGTATAGCACTTACAAATTATCTGCTATGACAGGCAATGAGATACTCAATGAGGCATTTATTTGAGAAGGGATTAATCAAGTGGGACTACTAGTCCCAGCAGCCATTGGCTGCTCCAATAACAGAGCGGCCCATTGGCCACTCGCATAATAATATCACTTTAACCCCCATGGCAGTATTCCCAAGCTGAGCTTGGGCTGAGTGTCAGATGCTCAGAACGGTAAGCCCGAGGCTGGCTCTAACCGCCGTGCGCAGTGTTTTCTTAGGTCCCGTGTGCGATCAGCCCTGGCCCAAGCTGCTCTCCTTCATTTTTTCCAGTTTAAGGTAAAAGTTGGAGTGGTTGGCTTATACTCTGGACGGCTTACAGGTCCTTCTCAAAAAATTAGCATATTGTGATAAAGTTCATTATTTTTTGTGATGTACTGAAAAGCATTAGCCTTTCATATATTTTAGATTCATTACACACAACTTAAGTAGTTCAAGCCTTTTATTGTTTTAATATTGATGATTTTGGCATACAGCTCATTAGGACTCATTAGGACCTGTGTGTGCGCACGCACACACACACGGTGAGGAACCTGAGTATTTGAACACCCTGCAATTTTGCAAGTTCTCCCATTTAGAAATCATGGTAGGCTCTGAAATTCACATTGTAGGTGCATCCCCACTGTGAGAGAACGCATTTAAAAAAAAAATCAGGAAATCACATTGTATGCTTTTTAAAGAATTGAATTTAGCCTGTTTAATTCACCCTCATGTGTGTCTAATCACAAGTTGTATTTGGATCTCTCCTCATGTCACATGATTGCCTATGGCAAATGAGCCCATTGGAAAGCACTGGCTATTAACAATATGTCTGCTTCCATTAATCAAAAGTAGAAACAGTGCCGATTTATTTTAGGATTTGTATAAGGTGTAACAAAGAAATGTTCTGTGTACTGTGAGCCTCCCGAGAACTGCTATATAGGCATTGTAAGATTCATTGTAAGATTTACAGCCTGTGCTGCCCATACATTGCTTTCGGCAGGCTCACTGTATTGTACTGGTCGTTGGAAAAATCGTAGGGAAAATCAAGACGTGGGTACCTAGCTTTAGTCCTCCGACGTCAAGCTTTCCCCGATCCATCTTCCTGCAGGCGACGTTACAAACGAAGTCAAGCGTTTGCCGTACTTTGCGCAGAGTCGACAGGGATCTTAAAGAGACACTATAACTTAAAAAAATCCCTCTGGGGTTACTTATATCGAGAGGGGGCCTCTGGATCCTAATGAGGCTTCCCCCTTCCTCCTCTCTTCCTCCGTTCCAGATACCACAGCTGTTAGCCTGTGTCGGCTGTGGCACACTACCGCTTGCAATATTTACCTTTCCCGGCTCCAGTGCAGGCGCAGTAGCGGCTTTCTGATATGCTCAGGTGGAAATAGCCAAGCCCAGTAGTGTCTGCTCTACTGCGCAGGCACCTTGGGGGGGGGGGGTGCAATTTTTGTTTGCCATAGGAGCTATTTTACCCAGAAACGTCCGTGTGTTTGTGTTATTGTGGGTGGGGTGTCGGAGTCTATTGTTAAAAGGGATGCTTGAATGTATTTGTAAATTTCATAACATTTTTATGAGATTGTGCAGTTTCTGCTAAAAACATTTTTGGAAGAAAAAAAATAAAATGAGTTGAGCTGGGTCTGATAGCAGTCGTAGATCACCTACAATCTGATTATGTTGCAGCGCTTTCTGAAAACCTGTTATGAAAGCTGTTACAATGCATATTTCTGTTAACGGATAATGTTTGGGTATTCTGCATTTAGATGTGCTGTTTCATTGAATGCATGTTTGAGGTCGAGGGGATTTAACCACTTGCCGACCGCGCACTCATACCGCGCGTCGGCAAAGTGGCAGCTGCAGGACCAACTGCAGGCTAATTAATCAGCTGCTTCATGTCAATTCACGGCGGGGGGCTCCGTGAATAGCCTGCAGGCCGCCGATCGCGGCTCGCAGGCTAAATGTAAACACAAGCGGAAATAATCCGCTTTGTTTACATTGTACGGCGCTGCTACGCAGCAGCGCCGTAAGGCAGATCGGCGATCCCCGGCCAATCAGCGGCCGGGGATCGCCGCCATGTGACGGGACAGCCTGTCACTGGCTGCACAGGACGGATAGCGTCCTGTGCAGCCCAGATTGCCAGGGGGGACAGGGATGAGAGTTAGGGGGGAATTTCGCCGCGGAGGGGGGCTTTGAGGTGCCCCCCCCCGCAACACCCAGGCAGGCAGGAGCGATCAGACCCCCCCAGCACATCATCCCCCTAGTGGGGAAAAAAGGGGGGCGATCTGGTCGCTCTGCCTGCACCCTGATCTGTGCTGGGGGCTGCTCAGCCCACCCAGCACAGATCAGCTAAAACAACGCTGGTCCTTAAGGGGGGGTAATGGGTGGGTCCTCAAGTGGTTAAAGAGAAACTCCAACCTTGAATTGAACTTTATCCCTATCAGTAGCTGATACCCCCTTTTACATGAGAAATATGATTTTCACAAACAGACCATCAGGGGGCGCTGTGTGACTGATTTTGTGCTGAAACCCCTCCCACAAAAAGCTCTGAGTACCGCGGTACTCTGGGCAAACTGCCACAATGTAACAATGTTCACAGACAGGGAATAGCTGCTTACAGCTGTCTCTAACAGCCAAAACAGCTAGGAGCAGCTACATAACCTGCCCACAGTAAAAATGTCACCATGTAATAAATGTCAGAATGCAAATCAGGGAGAGGAAAGATTTTACAATGAGCAAACACTGACTAAATCATTTATACATAATTATGGTAAAAAATGTAGCACTTTTTTTACTACATTATTTTCACTGGAGTTCCTCTTTAAGATCTTTTAGTGCCGTAGTTTACCACATTCTGCTCTGCTGTATTAATTAGAGTTAATAACTGTTATTTAGTTGAAATCTCTCTCAGGTTATTATATTCTGCTCAGCTATTGTAGTTGTTCTGTATGTTAATGCCCAGTTGGCGTGGTACAGATAGTTTATATCTTTGCATATTCTGGCACATGGCAGGCTATATACTGTACATTTTATCATGTGTTGTGTTCTTTTTTTTTTTTTCTTATGCTCTGTCTACCTGCTGAAAAGTTTTCCTGCTTGAGTATTCTCTGTACTTGTTTGCTTTGAATTTTCAATAAACATTGATTTAAAAAATACAGTAATTCCATGTTAATGTTGTATTTGTTTTTTTTTTTCTGTTTAGAATGAAACATTCTTGTGTCACCGATTTACGAAATTTGTGATGAAGTATAATCTTATGTCCAAAGATAACCTGATTGTTCCTCTCTTGGATGAAGAAGTGCAAAGTACATCTGCTAGAGAAAGTGAAGCTTAAATGTTCACGATTCAAGAGAAAATCAAATGAACTGCTTCAACTATTAACAAATCCATACTGTAAAGATATTTTAAATCAAGGAAATTCTTGTCTGTTAGTAGTGCATTTATTTTAGCTTCTTTGACCTAGCAATGGTTGTTTTTTCTTTAGCTTACTTTTAGTTGGAAATTCATGTTTTCTTAAATGGAGCCTGCAGTAAGGGGGCATTAAAAAAGACAGTTGCCTTGCTATCAAACTGATCTTTTTGCTTCAGTAGCTGTTAAGTCACACACCTGCAACCAATATGTAACCAGTGAGATTAACCTCCCTGGCGGTATGATTCTCTGGATTTTGGGGTCTAAAAGTGGTGCAACTTTTTTGCATGCTTTCAGACCCTAAAACCAGGAAAAAAAAAAATCTTACCGTAGACAGATCTGTGGCAGCCCAGCATTTTCTCACCTCCCTGGGATCCAGCATTACAAGTCTCCCTCCGTTCCCCGGGTGGCGCTGTAACCCTGTAGTGAGATTGCCGTCTGTTGTCATGACGACAAACGGCAATCTCACCAGAGAGATGCAGAGCCTCCTTGGTCAAGGAGAATGGCTGCCGGCGTTTGGATCCCGAAAAGGAGGTGAGCTGAACTGCCCACTGCGCACTATACTCTGCACAGACCTCCTGGTGGCTACCACGAGTCAGGCTTGGGGTTACCACCTCTGAGTTGTTTTACAGTTTACCTGAGGGAGAAAGAAACGTTTAAGGTATACTTATCTTATAGATGGATAAGATGTTCAAACACCTACAGGCTTATTTTGTCTGGTCTCCCCGTCTTGCTGCTGTAGCCTCCATACCATTTATTTTCAAACTGAGCATGCCCTGGATGCTCTTTGCCACGGCAGCTGAGTGGGAGCAAGATAAATAGGGGCGTGCGAGGACTGCGCATGCCCAAAGCTCCGACTGGTACCAGTCGGAGCTTTGGGCATGTGCAGTCCACGCATGCCCCTATTTATCTTGCTCCCACACAGCTGCCGTGGCAAAGTGCATCCTGGGCATGCTCAGGTTGGGAACAGTCAGGACAGTGCAAACCCAAGACTGTCCCAGTGATGGCTGTAACACATAGGCATCACATACAAAGAGGGAATGCAGATCAGCTATGCATGCACTCACCAGTTCCAAATGGGAGGCTACAGCGGTAAGACGGAGGGGAGGCAATACACAATGAAAAGCCTAGAGGTGTCTGGAGAGCCTATATATGATCAAGGTAAGTTTGTGTTTTAAAGTGGACATCTTGTGTAAATTAGAGTCAGTATGGGAAGCACTAACTTTATAAATTATAATAGCTACTATTTCCTTTATTTCACCCACGCTACGTGAGAAAGACCTCACTCAAAGAAGGTCACTTGAATACGCCATGGCATATTCAAATGACATTCCTCTGAGTATAGAGAAAATATTGAGGAGGAGGCAATCCAAAGTAACAAATGACTGGGTCTCTACCTGGACTTAAGCAAAAATTGCAAATTTATTCAAGTACTATAACCACTAAAACACACAACGTTTTGGCCTCTGGGCCTTTGTCAAGTGCTGCAGAGGAGGCAACACAATTTCCAGAAAAAACTCCATGCATGGCTGCACCCCACCAATATATGGAGTAGGGTGGGTTGAGAGGGAAAGTAAAGGCAATTGTGGCTATTGTAATTCATTGTAACATATACAGTTAGGCCTCTTTTCCACGAACTGTTGAGCTGTGTGTTCGGCAAGCAGTTACCAGGCAGCAACAAGCAGTTACCAGGCAGCAGTGAGTAGTTGCAATGTGCATTATTTAAAAGGAAATAAACATGTCGGCCTCCATATCCCTCTCATCTCGGGTTACTTTTAAGGGCCCTTTCACACTTAATGCGTTAGTGTGCGTTAGTACACCTTGGTACACTTTTTTCCATAGCAGTGCATTGTGAAAAAGATCTTAGTTAAAATACGTATAGTGGGAACTGAGCCATAAGAAAACATTGGCATTACTTTGAAAATCATTTGTCTTTCAGTTATAACTGAGAGCTACTGATTAAGTATAAAAGGAGCCTTAGGGCCTATTCACACTTGAGCGTTTTGCCGGCGATTTTGGCAAAACGCTAGCGCTTTTCAAAGCGCTAGGATAATGAAAGTCTATGGGCCCGTTCTCATTTGGGCGATTTGCGCTAAACGCCGCAAAACGCCCAAAAACGCTAAACGCAAACGCATAGCCTGCACCATTTTCAGGCGATTTCCCAGCGATCGCGGTTTAGTACTATAGAAGCGCAAAACGCCATCGCTAAAAAATCGCCAGGTGTGAATGGTGATTTTTTTGGGGGCATTAATCGCCAAAAACCGCTAGCAAAATTGCTAGCGTTTTGCTGGGCCATTAGGCTCTTTCCCCACTTGTGCGCTATGTAATATGCAGGTGGTTGTGACAAGGTATGGCACTTGCATGGCTCCCAAAAGCAGTGCTGATCCCATTTATTTACAATGAATGGGATCACACCATATTTGTGCTAAATTGCATGCAACCATGCCTTGTATTACCATGCTGAATAGCAGCGCATGGTTGGAAACAGACAATACAGTTCGTTATTTCTGATGTCCTTGTGTGTCGCATCTACACTGTACAATTTTCCATCAGATAGATGGATCTATTAGATAGATCTAATAAGAAATTGTATCGTTTGTACATGTTCAATGTGTTTCAGATCAATTTTGCGATAATTTTGCTTTGATAAGTACCCAAAATCTATTGCAAACTCTTACGCAATAAGATTGGACCAGTTGGAAATGATCTAATAGATCCGATCTGACGGAAAATTGTACCATGTAGACGAGGTTTTAGAGTTTTAAACAAAACCCTTATGCAAACACTACTTACCTTTCTATCTTAAGGGCCTGTTTCCACTAAGTGAACATTTTTACATTTTTCCGGCACACAAATTTGCAGGGCAACTAATTCCTATGGGCTTGCTTCCACTAAATGTGAAATTAGCATCCAGAAAAAAAACGAACGGTTATTATTTTGTTGATGTCATATTTATTAATGACCTAGTAGATTCAGTAGTGAGCAATGTTGCTATTTTTGCAGATGATACAAAATTGTGCAGAATCATCAACTCTCAGGAAGATAGGGACATATTGCAACAGGATCTGGATAGGATGGCTATATGGCCACATAAATGGCAGATGGAATTCAATGTTGAAAAATGTTAAGTCATGTATTTTGGTCGTACCAATGGTCTAGCGCCATACAAAATAAATGGGATACAGTTGGGGACCTCTTACTTGAAGAATGACTTAGGAGTACTCATCGACAACAAGTTAAATAATCACACTCAATGCCAAGCCGCTGCAGCTAAGTCGAACAAAAATTTGGGATGCATTAAAAGGGAAATAAAAACTCGAGATGCTAGCATAATATTTCCCCTGTTTAACTCTCTAGTAAGGCCACATCTGGAATATGGAATTCAGTTCTGGGCACCACATTACAGGAAAGATATTGCAGTTTTAGAGCAGGTGCAGAGACAAGCAACAAAATTGATACGTAGGCTGGAAGGTCTCACTTACCAAGAAAGGTTAGATAAACTGGGTTTATTTAGGCTAGAGAAAAGACGCCTTAGAGAGGATCTAATTAGCATGTATACCGTAAATACGTCAGAGGGCAATATAAAAGCTTGGCAGATGAGCTTTTTGTCCCTAGACCTTCTCAAAGGACTAGAGGACATGATCTGCGCATGGAGGAAAAACGTTTTAGCCATTTATTTAGGAAAGGTTTCTTTACAGTAAGAGTGATTAAGATGTGGAATGCATTGCCACAGGAAGTCGTTATGGCAAACTCTATACCTGCATTTAAAGGGGGCTTAGATGCTTTCCTTGCGTTGAAAGACATCCATGGCTACAATTACTAGGTAATGCCTAATGATGTTGATCTAGGGATTTTATCTGATTGCCATCTGGAGTCGGGAAGGATTTTTTTCCCTTTTGGGGCTAATTGGACCATGCCTTGTAAGGGTTTTTCACCTTCCTCTGGATCAACAGGGATATGTGAGGGAGCAGGCTGGTGTACTTTGATCTCTGGTTGAAGTCGATGGACATGTCTTTTTTTCAACCCAAATAACTATGTAACTATGCAGAAAAATCATGTGCATTGCAGTTTTTGTGTGTGTCTTTACATATGCGTTCAATAGCAAAAGCACATTCGAATTTCCATTAAAAATATGCATACACGTGTATTTGTATGCAAATTTGCATGTGATTTGCATGCTTCTAGTAGAAACATAACCTTAAGGGGCCCATACACTGGTTGATTTCAGCCATCGATTCTATAGAATCGATCGATCAGAAATCGATTCTATCGAAATTGATAGATTTGTGGCCGATTTTTGATCAATTTGATCTATCTGACTGAATGTAAAAATCTAGGTCGATCTGCTCCTGGCAGCAGCTCGATGGCCCATAGAGTTGCATTGGATCTAATGGTCCAATAATGCATTTAGATAGATTTCATTCTGAAATCTATTGGAAATCTGTTCCTAGTGTGTGGCACACATCAGATTCCTGTCAGATTTGACTGGAAAGGCATCTGACAGAAATCTATCTGATGGTCGAATCTGCTGCAAATCTATGTGTATGGCCACCTTTACTTTTTCACATAGGTAATTACCCAGTTCAGCCTATCTGGACGAACTTACTCGTCCAGATAGGCTCTGCTGCTGCCTCCGCGCGGTGCGCGCGATCCCACCGCTAGCCCCCCGATCAGTGAATGGGAATATAATTCTCATTCACCGATTTAAGTCCCCCGGAGAAATACCGACGCTTTCTATTCAGAGAGCGTGGTATTTCTGCCCCCAGGAAACGTTACCGTCTTCTTTTTAGTTCCTGGATGCGAGATCGTTCGCATCCAGGACTTTTTTGACTGTGGCCAAATAGTAAACTGCACCCACATACATTTTTTATTAAACAATTATATTATTTTACATGAAAAATTTGCTGTTTCCCTCCCACACCACAAAATTACCCAAATTCATTTTTTATAAAAAAATAAAAAACAAATAGTTACCCAAGGGTCTGAACTTTTTAAATATGCATGTTAAAAGAGTATGTTATTATATTTTAAATTATAAGCTTATAAATAGTGATGGTCGCAAATTGAAAAAATGCACCTTTATTTCTAAATAAAATATCGGCACCATAAATTGTGATAGGGACATCATTTAAACGTAATAACTGGGACAGATGGGCAAATAAAATACATATGTTTTAATTACGGTAGCGTATATTAATTTCAAACTATATTGGCCAAAAACTGAGAAATAATGATTTCATTTCTTCATCTTCCTGTTAATATGGATTTAGGAAAAAGTAATTCTTAGCAAAATGTACTAGCCAAAGAAAGCCTAATTAGTGGCGGAAAAAACAAGATCTAGATCAATTAATTGTGATAAGTAGCAATAAAGTTATTGGCGAATGAATGGGAGGTGAACGTTGCTCAGATGCATGAGGTTTTCGACACTGTGGTGCTGAACCGGTTACCATGCCGACTATGCTCTGACCTGATGAAAAAACTTCTGTCCTGATAAACACAGACCAACCTAATACATTTAGGGGTTTTTTTGTTTTGTTTTTTTTTATAAACAATGAAGTTAGTGAAGTGCAATCAAAATGAGTCAGAGATCTAAACACAACAAAATGCTATATGGATTATGCAATTAAAGAAATAACATATAGAGCGAGAACTAAGAACATTGAAATCAAAGCAAACCATAAGAGAACACAATGCACCTTCAGTAGCACATAATTCTTAAGAAAGAAAAGAACAAAACTCGAATAAAAACAGTACAATTCCACCAGCATCCAGGTCCCAACCCCAAAATAACAAAACAGGGCAATAGCATCAATTTAGTAAGACATGAATTATACAGTAAAACCTGATGTACAAGCTATAAAGTCTTAAACTCCCCCCCCCCCCCCCCCTCAGAAAAAAAAAAGGAACGCATAGAAAGGGACTATCTCTGCGTGCCACTCGTCCCAATTTACATTATAGCGATGTAGGTTTTCAGAATTTGTATAATAAACCTTGTCTAGTAGGGAGATTATGTCCAACCGGTATTTTACTGGCTCAATGTCCAGGCTCAGGAGATTTACATTTAAAGGCAATGCTCCATTGGGCAACCAGCAGCATGTATCTACATAACCCAGAACCTCATCATAGGGCATATAAAGGAGTGCCTGGGAGGGAGTTAGAAATGGATAGTTTAAACACATCATGGAATAGGGCTTATCAAAATTGATGAGCAATTTTATAATCCCAAAAGGTATGGTGCAGAGTCCCAGTGTTACCAGAACCCCTAAAACAGTGAGATAAAATCTGTGAATCCGGGCAGGTGTAAAGTACCAGTGAAACAGCAATTTAACAGAGGTATCCTTAAAAATATTAGACTTTACCACTTCAGAGACCACCTCCCAACAGGAGGACCATTGGGAAACAGAGAATTGCTGCCTCAACTCCTGTTCCCAAGCTCTCATATATGACAGTATACTCTATGCTGCTTTATTTATCAGGAGAGACTACAGGGTGGATATAATTCCTTTCTGTCTAGCAGACCCAAAATACAAGTTCTTGAAGGTAGCAAGTTCAAGAGAAGGGGGAGAGGAAAACTGGGAACTATAATAGTGCCCAAGTTGACAGTAGCAGAAAGCCTCATTGCTGAAATGAGCTGAACCTGCCATCCATCCAAAATCTTGCAGCAGTGTAAGGGCCCCTCTCACTCCACCAAGTAAAGTCTGAAGGGGTGGTTAAAGGCAGGGAGAAATGCAGGTGTCCCAGGAAATGGATTCTCAAAAATACGTGTAGAGCTGCTTGAAACAAGGAGCCAGCCGCTTATATACTATGCAGGTCAAAAACAAACATTAAAGCCGCTGCAAAAATTCTTTAATATATGCCTTAAATACATGTGCATCACACATCGCTTAATACATTTTAACAAATAGCTTAAAAACACATACCTGGCCAGGAATGCTCGCTATAACTTATAAGGGACTTGATCCAAACCAATGCATGGTGTGATAGCCCAGCCTTAGCCTATGAAAAAAGCCTCTCACCTAGGGCCCCCCCTTTTGCGCTCCCCCTTCCAGAATTGCAGCAGCGGAGAATAGCTTACCGAGAGTCAGATCGATAGCTCTGTGTGCCGCTGGTCTGGTCTTCTGCACTGACTCTGTCCAATCACGCTCTCACTGTACTTCCTTCCCCGCCCTCCCTGCCGCTCTGTGCCCACTGCCCCCCTTCCATGCTGGGGGCATTTAGACCTCACCTGCCTACCTAACTGGGGACACTTTTATAGACCTGCCTACCTAAACTGGGGAGGGGGGGCTCCAGGTGAGGGGGGAGGCTTCCTGCCGCACGGTGCCCACTGCCCCCCCCTTCCAGGCTGGGGGCACTTAGACCTGCCTACCTAACTGGGGACACATATAGACCTACCTACCTAAACTGGGGTGGGGGGTTTCCTCCCTCCCCGCCGCTCTGTGCCGACTTCCCCCCCCCCCCCCCCCCTCCAGGCGGGGGCACTTAGACCTGCCTACCTAACTGGGGACACTTATAGACCTTTTTATTTTGCGGCATTTGACTACTTGATGAATTATCATGAGGCATGTAACTACTTGATTATTTTATCAAAAATGTATCTGGTCGGACCCAATCTCTGTGAATAACACCGCTACTTATTTTGTGTATTTTTTATGTTCCAGTGCGTGATGACACCCATTTAATTTTGCTGCGGCGCACTGTGCGCGCCACATGTGGACATCTCCCTGTTGGGGACTGTCCTCAGAAGTGCTCACAATCTATTGCCTACCATAATCTAATGCCCTACAAAATGCTATAAAAAAAAATAATATATATATATATATATATATATATATATATATATATTTCAAGAGTACATGTGTATGTGAGCCCGGAATGGGGGGCCCAGGCTAATGCTTTCCTGGTGGGCCCTTAGTGTCCCAGTCCGACCCTGGATTGCATAGAAGCAAGCACAGCTTTTGGAAAAGTAATAGGCAGCATTCAAAATAAATACAATAATTTGGGAAGGATGATCATTTTGCAGGCCAGACAGCAACCCAAACACGTAACCTTATATTGCGACCAGCTCTTACGGGGCCCATACACTGGTCGATTTCAGGGATCGATCGATTAGAGATCAATCCTATCAAATCCGATCGATTGATTTGCGGTCATTTTCAATCGTTTTGATCTATCTGAGAGGATGGAAATCTAGGTCGATCTACTGCTGGTAGGAGATCGATGGCCCATAGAGTTGCACTGGATCTAATGGTCCAATAATGCATTTAGATCGATTTCCAATAGATTTCATCCTGAAATCTTTTGGAAATCTGTTCCTAGTGTGTGGCACACATCAGATAGATTCCTGTCAGATTCGACTTGACAGGCATCTGACAGAAATCTGATGGTCGAATCTGCTGCAAATCTATAAGTGTATGGCCACCTTTAAGCATAGCAAACAGAGTGTGAAACAGATGGGGGTAATGGACCCCATAAAGATTAAAGTACTCCTGACCTGGTACTTCGACCTCGATCATTTTAAAATGTTTTATTACTGGTGCTGTTCCCCTTCCAGCGGCCCCGTTCTGACATAAAATATGTGCGGGGAGGAAGTAACAGTTACTCCTCCCCTCTGCTCGTTTTTAATTCATCCCCCTCCACCTGCCGCTATAGTTCCCCTTATGATTTACTGCACACAGTGCGCAGGGGAGCTTCGTGTGTGCATCCTTGTGGTATTAGAGGTTTGGAAGGATATCCGACCTCCAGTACCACACGATCACACACACAGCAGCTCCCCTGCGCACTGTGTGTAGTAAATTATAAGGGGAACTATAGCGGCAGGAGGAGGGGGATGAATTATAAACGAGCAGAGGGGAGGAATAACTGTCACTTCCTCCCTGCACATAATCGACATTCTGCCTCAGTCGAACATTATGACTGAGCAGAACGGGGACTACAGGAGGGGAGAGGATGGTGCCTTGTGCTGGTCACAGCACCAGTAATTAAACAATCTTAGAGTAGGAGGGGGGAGAGGGAACCATGTCAGGAGTACTTTAAGGTACAAAGGAGTGAGATAGATGCCCAGATACTTCTATTTAGTTTTGCACCAAGTAAAGTCCAAATTGGCTTCTAGTAGCCTAATCGTGTGAGGAGGAAGATTGACAGACCTTACCATTGATTTTGAGGAGTTGACATGGTGCCCAGAGAAGGATGCAAACATATTCAGGAGGCGGAAGAGGTTAGGCAATGTGGTCACTAGTAAGATGTTGTCGAATAGCTACTGCTAAAGGTTCCAAGGCTAGGGCAAATAACGGGCAACCCTGCCTTGTCCCCTGCCTAAGTTCAACAGCAGCAGACGTAGACCCTGGGATATGTATGACTGTAGATGGATTATCATATAAAGCTTAAATGACTTACGAGGTCAAATCGTAAAAAAAGTGAAATACCTGTATGTTAATTTAAGTCACGGAGGACGCCACCCGCGCCCTCCGTGCCGTTCCGCTGGGTCCCCTGCGCTCAATAGCCCCCCGGCCGGCCCCCGACTGCTCAGTCCGGGTCGGGCTCTCTTGGCTGCACAAAGATGGCCGCATGAGCCGACCGCGGCTGCGCAGCTCTAGGGCCAACCCCCTGATCCACGCTACAAGTTCAGATCACCTCCAAAGTGCATTGTTTACATCTGTTCTCCCCTCTTGATCACCCATCAATCACCCCCTGTCACCACCTGTCACTGCTACCCATCAGATCAGACACCCTCAGAATGCCCTCAGACCCCAGCCCTGATCACCTCCCCAGTGCATTGCTTGCATCTATTCCCCCTTCTAATCACACCTTGAGACACCCATCAATCACCTCCTGTCACCCCCCCCCCCCAGCACTCCTATCTATCAGATCAGGCCCTAATCTGCCCCCTGCGGGCTTCTGATCACCCGGCCAAACCCTCACCTGCCCCACCGCAGTGACAGAATTTTTTTTTTCCTGATCACTGCTAGTCTCTACAACTTAATTGTGGCTGCGACCAACCATTATGCCACACAATACGCAGCCGCCAATCCAAGAAGCTACCATGCCCAGCCTTTTCGGTGGAAACCACTCCAAGTTTCCGAACATAACATTTTTTGGGGCCTTCTCCTTAACATGGATCTAGTCAACAAGAATGTATTGCGGTCTTATTGGTCTACACACCCAATACATCACATGCCCATGTTCTCTGCTGCCAGGTCACGATTTGAGAACATCCTGCACTTCAGTGCCAATACAACCTGTCATCTAAGAGGCCACCCTGCTTATGACCGATTCCACAAAAGTCATCAAAATTTGCAGATGCATATACCCCTGAACAGTCATTTTGAGGCATTTGGTTTCCAGACTTCTCCTCACGGTTTTGGGCCCCTAAAATGCCAGGGCAGTATAGGAACCCCACCAAGTGACCCGATTTTAGAAAGAAGACACCCCAAGGTATTCCGTTAGGAGTATGGTGAGTTCATAGAAGATTTTATTTTTTGTCACAAGTTAGTGGAAAATGACACTTAGTGAAAAAAAAACCTATAAAAATCAATTTACGCTAACTTGTGACAAAAAATAAAATCTTCTATGAACTCGCCATACTCCTAACGGAATACCTTGGGGTGTATTCTTTCTAAAATGGGGTCACTTGTGGGGTTCCTACACTGCCCTGGCCTTTTAGGGGCCCTAAACCTTGAGGAGTAGTCTAGAAACCAAATGCCTCAAAATGACCTGTGAATAGGACGTTGGGCCCCTTAGCGCACCTAGGCTGCAAAAAAGTGTTACACACGTGGTATCGCCGTACTCGGGAGAAGTAGTATAATGTGTTTTGGGGTGTATTTTTACACATACCCATGCTGGGTGGGAGAAATATCTCTGTAAATGACAATTTTTAGATTTTTATTTTTACACACAATTGTCCATATACAGAGATATTTCTCCCACCCAGCATGGGTATGAGGAAAAGTAGTATAATGTGTTTTGGAGTGTATTTTTACAGAGTACAGCGATACCACATGTGTGACTTTTTTTTTTTTGCAGCCTAGGTGTGCTAAGGGGCCCAACGTCGTATTCACAGGTCATTTTGAGGCATTTGGTTTCTAGACTACTCCTCACGGTTTAGGGCCCCTAAAATGCCAGGGCAGTATAGGAACCCCACAAGTGACCCCATTTTAGAAAGAAGACACCCCAAGGTATTCCGGTAGTATTATGATGAGTTCATAGAAGATTTTATTTTTTTGTCACAAGTTAGTGGAAAATGACACTTTAGCGGAAATTGATTTTTATTGTTTTGGGTTTTTTTCACAAAGTGTCATTTTCCACTAACTTGTGACAAAAAAATTAAATCTTCTATGAACTCATCATAATACTACCGGAATACCTTGGGGTGTCTTCTTTCTAAAAATGGGCTCACTTCACTTGTGGGGTTCCTATACTGCCCTGGCATTTTATGGGCCCTAAACCGTGAGGAGTAGTCTTGAAACCAAATGTCTCAAAATGACCTGTGAAGTCCTAAAGGTACTCATTGGACTTTGGGCCCCTTAGCACAGTTAGGGTGCAAAAAAGTGCCACACGTGCTATTGCCGTACTCAGAAGTAGTATAATGTGTTTTGGAGTGTATTTTTACACATACCCATGCTGGGTGGGAGAAATCTCTCTGTAAATGGACAATTGTGTGTAAAAAAAAAATTGTCATTTACAGAGATATTTCTCCCACCCAGCATGGGTATGTGTAAAAATACACCCCAAAACACATTATACTACTTCTCCTGAGTATGGCAATACCACGTGTGGCACTTTTTTGAAGCCTAACTGTGCTAAGGGGCCCAAAGTCCAATGAGCACCTTTAGGCTTTAAAGGGATGCTTACAATTTAGCACCCCCAAAATGCCAGGACAGTAAACACACCCCACAAATTACCCCATTTTGGAAAGTAGACACTTCAAGGTATTCAGAGAGGGGCATGGTGAGTTCGTGGCAGATTTCATTTTTTTTTGTCAGGCGCACATTGTTTCGTCGACTGCGATTTTGTAAGTCTAATCTGGGATTTATATAAAGATTGTAGTGCCGATTGCTTTTTCTGCGCAGTTTTCAAGTTGTTCACCTCAGTCTGTAAAGTGGATACTTCTCTCTCAACCTCCGTCACCCTGTCCGTAATGGCGGTTATGTCAGCTCGTAGATTAGCGATCTCCATTTTAGTAGTGTTCTGCAGAAGTTCAGTCTGGTGTTCCATATCGCGTTTGGTAGGAAGACCTCTTAGGAAATCCCAGATATCCTCTAGGTTTTTAGGTTCAGAGGTTTCGGTGATTTTTGCTACGGACTTCATGGAGGAAGAAGCCTCCGCCATCTTGTCAGTCCATTGTCTCGTGGTGGGGCCTGTAAAGTATTTGGCCACTGAGGATGCCGGAGTGGCAGTAGTTGCCGCTGCTGGGGATGTTTTTGTTTCTCTGCGGTTCCCCCTGGCACTGGAGGTCTCTGTAGTGGCCGAAGACTCCCCTGTATCTAATGGCCTGCTGTTTCATGACAGGCTACATGTTTGCTTCATATGATGCTCTTATTTGCTCTATGGGTAATCTGCTTTGATTTTATATGCATACTAACATATGTCGGTTCTCCCTTAAACTGATCTAACACTACAATAATATAGTCATTTACACATATTGGCCCCTTTTGTTGTATAGATCCCCACTTAGCCCAACTTGTAAGAAACTCCTTCATATTACTTTAGTGGTGTTCAAATGTTATGGTCCATTTCATATGGGGGCCACCTACAACCTTTCCCCAAAAGCATAATCTCGCTTACCCTGGAGCTGGGCCGCTGGGCTGGATACTCCTTGGACCCCCATGTAACTGACTAATGGGTGCCCGGAGTGTCTGGTGAGGTCGCTGTGTTCCCTTCGTTCTCCCAAATGGACGCCCATAGGGCGATAAACACCTTTACCGTTCATTTAATATTTTTATCACTATAGTCCATTTACTTACAGTGGTTAGCAAATACTGCTAACAATCCTTGTCTCTTTACTCCTTTTACCTTACCTATACTGTACTATCCTGTCTCTTATCTTTGTCCTGTGGTGGAATCTCCTCTCCTGACCTGCAGCTTTCTATATGATCTGAATGTTCCTTAAAGTACAGACAATAAATGTGAGGGGCCTGAACACGCCTGAAAAACGAAAAGCCTTATTACGCCTTCTACACAAACATGGAGTGCAGGTGGCATTTCTCCAGGAGACGCATTTTAAGGGCTCCACGCCTCCTAAATTAATAGATAAACATTTTAGACAGGCTTACTTTAGCTCCTCTCCTGATTCCAAAACTAAAGGAGTTGTAATACTATTGGCAAAGAATGTTGAACTCTCTCTCCTGCAGGAATGTCGAGATTCCTCTGGCAGATACCTTTTTATTAAAGGTACCTTACTTCAACGTAAATTCACCTTTGGTACTATATACGCCCCTAATAGTGGTCAGACAGCTTTCTTGGTGAGAGCCCTTGAGGCTCTAGATTCTTTTGCAGAGGGAAGTATAGTCCTGGGAGGAGATTTTAGTATGGTTTTAGACCCTACTATAGATAACTCCTCGGGCCGCAGCTCATGCACTAACAAAGCTCTCAGACACTGTAGGAGCTTATTGTCAAGCAGGCAACTAATCGATATTTGGAGAGTTCAGCATCCTAACACCAAGGATTACACCTTCTTCTCTAAATTACATAATCTATACATGAGAATTGACTTCATATTGGTCTCCCAAAATCTTCTCTCTGAGCAAATAACATCTGACATAGGCCAATCCATCCTCTCTGACCACTCGCCAGCTTCCTTAACATTGGGAATTAGGCCAAAATCCTATTTACCTAGATCTTGGCGTCTTAATACCTCTCTATTGCAACAACCTGAAATCAAACAACGTATCTTGAGGACATTGGAGAGTTACTTCTCGACTAATGACAATGATGAGGTAACCTCTCCCACTTTGTGGGAAGCTCATAAGTGTGTCATCCGAGGAGTATTTATCCAAGAAGCCAGTCGTTTAAAAAAAGATAGAGAGGAAACAATAGCGAATAGCTTAAAGACTATTGGGGAGCTGGAATCTAGGCACACAAACTCGCTTTTGGCTGCTGAGCTTTCACTTTTAGATACTGAGAGGGAAAAACTCAGAAGCTTATTATTTTTTAGAGAAAAACAAATAGCTACTAAATGTAGGAGGACATTCTACGAATACGGCAATAAGTGCAGTAAGATTCTCGCTAGAGCCCTGAAAGTGCAATATGCCTCTAGCAATATATCTAGCATACAAGACTCCAGAGGTCACAAACATATTAAAAATGAAGAGATTGCTGAGACATTTCGCACTTACTATCAGGCACTATACAACCTTAACGATCCTCTTAATTCTGCAACCCACTTTTCCCCCAGACAAGATATTCTGCAATATTTACATGAATCTGGTCTGCCTACACTACCAGAAGAAGTGATACTGGAGTTAGAGGACCCAATTTCCGAATTGGAAGTTAGACAGGTTATCAAAGACTCTCCCACCGGTAAGGCCCCTGGCCCAGACGGGCTTCCTCTAGATTATTATAAGTCCTTTAAGGATATTCTCTGCCGCTATTTAATTAAGGTTTTTAATGACCTAACTCCGGAAGAGGGTCCTGCTCATTCCTTACCTCGAGACATGCTAAAAGCACATATCACGGTCATCCCAAAGCCAGGCAGGGACGCCACCTTGTGCTCTAACTATCGCCCGATCTCACTCTTAAATGTAGACTTAAAGATTATGTCCAAGGTTCTAGCTAACCGATTAGCCCCACTTATGCCCGACCTGGTTCACCCGGATCAAGCAGGATTTATTCCTGGACGCGAAGCACGAGACAACACCATCCGCACCCTGGACCTAATTAATTGGCTGCATAGCAAGGGATCCCCAGCCCTCCTGCTTTCCACTGATGCAGAAAAAGCTTTCGACAGGGTGGGCTGGGGGTTCCTTGAGGGTACACTTAGACATATTGGTCTTGGACATAATATGCTTTCCAGAATCATGGCGCTATATTCCGGCCCGTCAGCACATGTGAAAGCGAATGGTGTTGTCTCAGACTCCTTTACAATCTCTAATGGCACACGACAGGGCTGCCCCCTATCCCCTCTGATTTTCGCTCTCATTATTGAGCCCTTCCTACGCACGGTTCGCCAAAATATAAACATCAGAGGGGTTCGGGTAGATTCCATGGAGCACAAGGTGGCGGCCTACGCTGAGGACCTTATGTTTTATCTAAATACTCCTATTACCTCCCTACCCAATCTCTTACAGGAATTAGATAAATACAAATTCCTTTCCAATTATAAAATTAATATAGATAAATGTCACGCTTTAAAGGGACTCCGAGCAGTGCAGAAACTATGGAAAGATGCACATCATTTTAAAGCTCTCTTTCTCCTCTTTCCAATGATATATTAACCGCCACCCTACGCCTTTTAGTTTTCGCTATTTTCGCGATTGAAATTGCCGCGGCCGCGATTTCGATCGCGAAAATAGAGAAAACTAAAAGGCGTAGGGCAACGATGTAGGTGTCGTCAGAAAGAGGAGAAAGAGAGCTTTAAAATGATATCCATCAAGCCATAGTTATATTGTATTACACAGGGCGACTTTTTGTCAAAGTCAGCAGCTGCATTCAGCAGAATGGAGCTGCTGACACTGGGGAAAGTGTCGTCCTGTGTAATACAATATAACTATGGCTTGATGGATATCATTTTAAAGCTCTCTTTCTCCTCTTTCTGACGACACCTAAATCGTTGCCCTACACCGTTTAGTTTTCTCTATTTTCGCGATCGAAATCGCGGTCGCGGCGATTTCAATCGCGAAAATAGCGCAAACTAAACGACGTAGGGTGGTGGTTTATATATCATTGGAAAGAGGAGAAAGAGAGCTTTAAAATGATATGCATCTTTCCATAGTTTCTGCACTGCTCGGAGTCCCTTTAAGCATTCTTCTCCCATCATCCTTAAAAAACCAGTTACAATCTAACTTTGCATTTAAATGGGATTCCAACGCAATCACATATTTAGGAGTACAAATACCAGCTAAATTAGAAGATATCTATAAACTGAACTTCCCACTCTCATGCGCAAACTCACCCAGGACCTCCAGGACTGGAATCGTCCACATTTCTCCTGGTTCGGCCGTATAAATATTCTCAAAATGAATATTATGCCTCGCCTTCTCTATCTATACCAAGCTCTCCCTATCACCTCCCCCCCCTCCTGAACACTTTAATCTAGTTAAAAGATTGTTCCTCAACTTCATTTGGAAAGGTAAACCAGCGAGAATTAGATATGCGGCTATGGTTCTCCCCAAGGCACAAGGCGGTATGGCAGTCCCTGACGCCAGGAAATACCATGCAGCAGCTAGTTTGGTCAGAGTGGTCGATTGGCACAGACATAATGCTCAAAAGAGATGGGTTCAGGTAGAGTCAGCCTTGGTGGAACAGGACCTTGCTCTTTTACCATGGTCCAGCAGAACTTCACCTGCAGTGTCTATATCAGTCAAATCTACCCTAGATAACCTACGGAAATATCGCAATACATCTGATCTTTCTCCATGGCCCTCACCTTTATTCTCTATTTTGGATAATGTATTGTTTCCTCCAGGTTGTCATAGCAACGCTTATGTTCCCTGGCGAATGGGCTCTGCTCTGAGAGCTAGGGACCTCCTGATAGGCAAAAACTGGCGCACGATTAAACAATTGCTAATATCTACGTAATTGCCCCTTTCTGGACCCTTGGAGCTTATTTCAATTTATTCACTTTGCTCGATCAGTTGGCTCAAAAGAGCAATTATCCAGACCTTTAACCCCCTTTGAGATGTTGTGTAATGGCCAAGGCCCTATACGAAAATCCCTGACCAATATTTACCAATGGCTTTGCTCTGATGAACTCTGGTCACGCTCTCTTAAAGAAAAATGGGAAACAGACTTACAGATCTCATTCTCGGATCAGCAGTGGGATAAGATTATCCTCCTGAACCACAAAACTTCTATCTACTCTAGGGTCCAGGAATCTAATTATAAAATCCTAACTCGCTGGTATCTTACGCCCAGCAGACTGCATAAGATCTACCCCACTGCCGATCCTAAGTGCTGGCGATGTAAGCAGCAAACAGGGACGCTACTCCATATCTTTTGGGACTGTCATTTGATAAAAACTTTCTGGACCAAAGTGCAATTCTACATTAAAGAGTAACTGTTAGCCCCCAAATTGAAATTTAAAACACTATTGCAATGTTTTATTTATTATATAAGTGAGCCAAAAAGCCAATGTACAAGTTAAAAATCAATCTAATTTTGTTACTATCTAACCTTTTCCCCCAGCTCCGGACGCAAGCTGCATATCAGATACTGTAGCATGCAGAGCATGCCTATGTCTGGCCGACCCCCCTCTCCCCCCCAGGACCAGGTGCCAATATATTCTCCCCACCGCAGCTGACCGCTCTGACACGGAGAGAGCGGCAGCACTTCCAGAGCAGCACCGCAGAGCAGCCGCCGCCGAGTCACATGTGAGAGAATCACATGTGAGAGAGATGCACGGCGCTGGCTGCTCTGCGGTGCTGCTCTGGAAGTGCTGCCGCTCTCTCCGTGTCAGAGCGGTCAGCTGCGGTGGGGAGAATATATTGGCACCTGGTCCTGGGGGGAGAGGGGGGTCGGCCAGACATAGGCATGCTCTGCATGCTACAGTATCTGATATGCGGCTTGCGTCCGGAGCTGGGGGAAAAGGTTAGATAGTAACAAAATTAGATTGATTTTTAACTTGTACATTGGCTTTTTGGCTCACTTATATAATAAATAAAACATTGCAATAGTGTTTTAAATTTCAATTTGGGGGCTAACAGTTACTCTTTAAGGAGCTCACGGATGCTGACCCAGTGGCTAGTCCTGCCTTCTATCTTTTATACCACACTCATAAGCCAATCAAAAAAGTAAAGAAGTCCCTAACAAAACACTTACTACAAGCAGCAAGAATCTCTATAGCAAAACATTGGAAAGATATTAATCCCCCCTCAATTTTAGAATGGATAGCAGAGCTCAAATTTATATGTGAGATGGAATCTCTTACGGCTTCCATTCATAATACCACCGAACAGTGCTCCCATACCTGGATGCCTTGGCATGAGTTTTTAGAGTCTGATAAATATAAGGACCTGCTGTCTGCTTCCCATCCGTGATCACTTTAATTCATACTTACCTTTCCCCTGCCCCTTACATTGTCTCATATGAGCCTCAACTGCATTAGCATTTACTTGTGATACATAGGAGAGGAGTGTTCCGCCGTGCGACATGATTCTTCTTTTTTCTTCTCTTTTCTTCCTTTTCTTTCCTCAGTTTTAGCCTCTTAATGTTTTATTTTTATTTTGTATTTTATATTTTCTCTTCCTGTATGTACGCCCCTGACCAACTAGGTTCAGACCTTTTGAAGCACCTTTATTCTGGAACTGTGTATCCCCATATCTCTGCTAGAGTTTGGGTATGTTGGATGTGAGTCCTACCATTCCACAATATAAACAGGTGTCCTGGGATGTATGATCCCTATGGGCTCCCAGACACCTTCTAGCCCCTGAAGAATATGTGGCTCTACATCTGATAGGTGCACCCTTTTTCAAGATGTTTATTTCTTCGCCCTGTAGATATGAAACCTGTCAGGCTCATGGTATTTCCTATCAGCTACAGTGCTGGCTTGCTGTAAATTATTTATCTCAAACCTACTTCCATACATGACCTGAGTTTGTAGATCTTTTTCCTGGTTGCTATATTTGATGACCTGTTATGATGTACTGTCTCTTTTTATCTGTTAAATGTTTAAAAACTGTTAAATAAAGAATTTACAAAAAAACATGACATTTTAGTGTTGGATTTAAGTAGGAATCCGCATCCGTGCTTCGCTTTAGTTACAAATGTATCTTTGTTTGGAATGCAAATAGACCTCTGAAAAGCCTGCCGGGGAAGCCCTCTTTGTTCTCTCAGAGAGGTGTTTGTTTATTACATTGTAAATAGATACATTTGTAACTAAACCTAAGCACGGAGGAGGATTTCTAGCTAAATGCAGCACTAAAATGTCATGTTTAATCCATTCAGTGAATTTCTGCTAAAAAAAAAAATCTGGCATTATAGTTTCTAAGATGTAAGCAATCTTTTAGGCCTAGTGCACACCAGAGCGGTTCGGCTGCGGTTTGCGATCCGCTTGCGGGTGCGGATCCGCTTGGGTAATGTATTTCAATGGGCTGGTGCACACCAGAGCGGGAGGCGTTTTGCAGAAACGCATACTCCCGGGCTGCTGCAGATTTTGGATTGCGGATGCGTTTCTGTCTTAATGTTAAGTATAGGAAAAACGCAAACCGCTCTGAAAAATGGCACTTCAGAGCGGTTTGCCAGGCGTTTTTTGTTACAGTAGCTGTTCAGTAACAGCTTTACTGAAACTATATGAAATCTACTACACCAAAAATGCTTCCCAAAACCGCAAAATGCTAGCTGAAACGCTACAGAAAAAGAAGAAAAAGCGTTTCAAAATCTGCTAGCATTTTGCGGATCTGCTAGCGGTTTTTGGTGTGCACCAGGCCTTAAAGCAAAGTTGAAATGCTGGGTGTTAGACCACTTTAAATATCAGGTATGTAAGTGGCTGACTCAGACAGGAAGTGACTACAGTGTGACCCTCACTGATGAGAAATTCCAACTATAGAACACTTTCCTAGCAGAAAATGGCTTCTGAGAGCAGGAAAGAGATAAAAAAAGGGTCAATAGTTCATAGATTTTAGCTCAGGCATACTTCAATGAATGTGTCATTGAGCAAAACAAATAAAACAGTTAAAACTTAAACTACTAAAACTGTGGAATATATTTAAAAAGTCATTTTTAGGAGAAGGAAGATAGATAAAATTGTTTATTTTATTAATTTATTTTCGCTTCAGGTGTCCTTTAACCTGCTGGGCATTCTGATTCCCGCAGACGTGGGAGGGTTTTTTTCGCCCAATTTTTTTTTTTTTTTATCATGTAGCTAGCGTATTGCTAGCTACATGATTCCCAGCTCCCTCCCTCCCACCCTTCCGATCGCCGCCGGCGATCATGCCCATCAGGCAATCCCGTTCTGAACGGGATTCTTTAGGGCTTCCCCCGTCGCCATGGCGACGAACGGAGTGACGTCATCAACGTTGTGACGTCACGGAGTCCTAATCCACCCCATAGCGCAGCCTGGCGGTGATTGGCAAGGCTGCGCAAAGGATCTGCGAGGGGGGCACTCTTTCGCGGCGGATTGACGGCAGCGATCGAAACAAACACGCAGCTAGCTAGCAAAAAAGTATGCAAATCAGCCCACCAGGTGCACAGTGGCGTTACTGGACGAGCTCAGCTCGTCCAGAACGCTAGGGAGGTTTAAGGATTGATATTGGCTGAAAACCTGCTGGAGAGTTATGTTCAGCACCAGGCTTAGGAATAAGTGTTAGATGCGGAGTGCATTTCTGAGGGAAATTTACCCCCTTTAGGTACATCATTAAATATGGCAGTGAGGGGGATAAATAAATTGTCGGCAAATTTCTTGTAATATTGGGGAGTGGAACCATCCGGACCAGGGGCAATGCACATTTTGAGCAATTTAACATCTTGAGGACCGCGGTGTTAAACCCTCCTAGCGACCAGGCCATTTTTTGTTAATTGGGCCACTGCAGCTTTAAGGCCGAGCTGCAGGGCCGCACAACACAGGACACAGAGATTCCTGTTGGTGGGGTCTGATCCCCCCCCCCCCCCCCCCCCCCCCCACAGTGTTGATTATTAATGTTTTTTTTTGTTTTTTTTTACAAATATTTATTATTTATTTTTAAATTAAAAAAAATTCCCCTAAGCCCTCCCTCCCCTTCTAGCCAATCACTGTGATCAGCTGTCATAGGCTTCAGCTAGCCCCATAGAAGGCTGTTCACGCCAATTGGCGTGGAGCGGTCCTGGGGCAGCCGCCGGCTTCACGATGATTGGTGTGGAGCGGTCGGCAAGTATTAATAGAGGAAGGAGCCTCAGTCTCAAGGCTTGTGCACACCAAGAGTGCTTTTAAAATCTTCAGCGCTTTGAAAAGCGCTTGACTAATGTATTTGAATGGGATGGAGCACACCAGAGCGATTTCCCAAACGCGGGTCCTGCAGCATTTTTGCTGATTTCTGAGGCGATTCAGCCTCAATGTTATAAGTATAGGAAAGTGGAAAATTGCTCTGAAAAGTGCTAGATCAGAGCTATTTTCCAAGCGTGTTTGTTACAGAAGCTGTTCAATTACAGCCCTACTGTAACAAAATATAAAAAAATGCTACTCCAAAACGCTCCAAAAATCGCTAGGCATGTTTAGAAAATCTCTCTGCACATGCCTAGAATAGCTCTGAAAAATCACTTCAAAAAGCGCTCAGCGTTTGTGATTATGCTAGCGCTTTTTGGTGTGCACTGGGCTATAGATATAGGGGCATTGAGAATTTCCAAGTGGTCACTAGTTAATGTGGGAAGTTGTAAAGTAGAAAGCTAAGACTCTAAAGGTGCATACACACATCAGACTATAGTCTTTGGAAAATGAAAGATCACAGACCAATCTTACCACCCTTCATGTAGTATGAGAGCCATACTCTACACAGTCTATTCTATGGAGCTGAACTCCCCATCAGAAAAAAAATCTTTGCAAGATGCTGCACACAAACATGCTGCACACACTCAAAAGATCTGTAGCTGCAAAAGATCTGTTCCTGCCAAAAATCCATTCCTCCAAATTGCAATGACAGTCTGAGATCTGCAGATCATCATACACACATGATTTAACTGACATTCATCTGCAGATCAGATCCACCAGGATGGATTTTCAGATCTGCGGATGATTGCTTGATCTGCAGATGAATGTCAGTTAAATCGTGTGTATGATGATCTGCAGATCTCATAGACTATCATTGCAATTTGAAGGAACGGATTTTTGGCAGGAACAGATCTTTTGCAGCTACAGATCTTTTGTGTCTGTACAGCATCTGTGTGTGCAGCATCTTGCAAAGACTTTTTTCTGATGTGGAGTTCAGCTCCATAGAATAGACTGTGTAGAGTATGGCTCTCATACTACATGAAGGGTGGTAAGATTGGTCTGTGACAGGGGCGTAGCAATAGGCCCTGCAGCGCCAGCGCCCGCGGGGGGGCCCGGCCCCCCCCTGGGGCCCGCTCGGGGCCGTTTTTTGGGGGCTGGAGGGGTGGCAGCATGAGGGGAAAGCCTTGCCCACAGTCGGCAGGGAGAGGGGAAGTTCCCCCCTCTCCCTCACCTCGGGGCTCTCCCCTCTGCGCCCCCCTCCAGCTAGTGAATGTGTGTGGGCAGCAGCGGCGGCGGGATACATACCTTCTTCCTTGCGTTCCATCGCCGCCTTCTCGCTCTAGCGGCTGACGTCACTTCCGGAAGCGGAAGTGACGTCAGCTGCTAGAGCGAGAAGGCGGCGATGGAACGCAAGGAAGAAGGTATGTATCCCGCCGCCGCTGACGTCACTGCAGGGGGATTTTCAGGTGTCTGCTGCCCACATTACGATTTTCAGGTGTCTGCTGCCCATATTACGATTTTCAGGTCACTGCTACCCACATTGTGATTTTCAGGTGTCTGCTGCCCACATTACGATTTTCTGGTCACTGCTACCCACATTGTGATTTTCAGGTGTCTGCTGCCCACATTACGATTTTCTGGTCACTGCTGCCCACATTATGATTTTCAGGTGTCTGCTGCCCACATTACGATTTTCTGGTCACTGCTGCCCACATTATGATTTTCAGGTGTCTGCTGCCCACATTACGATTTTCAGGTGTCTGCTGCCCACATTACGATTTTCAGGTGTCTGCTGCCCATATTATGATTTTCTGGTGTCTGCTGCCCACATTACGATTTTCAGGTGTCTGCTGCCCACATTACGATTTTCAGGTGTCTGCTGCCCACTTTATGATTTTCTGGTGTCTGCTGCCCACATTAGGATTTTCTGGTGACAGCTGCCTACATTGCGATTTTCAGGTGTCTGCTGCCCACATTGCGATTTTCTGGTGTCTGCTGCCCACATTGCGATTTTCTGGTGTCTGCTGCCCACATTACGATTTTCAGGTGTCTGCTGCCCACATTACGATTTTCAGGTGTCTGCTGCCCACATTACGATTTTCAGGTGCCTGCTGCCCACATTACGATTTTCAGGTGTCTGCTGCCCACATTACGATTTTCAGGTGTCTGCTGCCCACATTACGATTTTCAGGTGTCTGCTGCCCACTTTATGATTTTCTGGTGTCTGCTGCTCACATTAGGATTTTCTGGTGACAGCTGCCTACATTGCGATTTTCAGGTGTGTGCTGCCCACATTACAATTTTCAGGTGCCTGCTGCCCACATTACGATTTTCAGGTGTCTGCTGCCCACATTACGATTTTCAGGTGTCTGCTGCCCACATTACGATTTTCAGGTGTCTGCTGCCCACATTACGATTTTCAGGTGTCTGCTGCTGCCCACATTATGATTTTCAGGTGTCTGCTGCTGCCCACATTACGATTTTCAGGTGTCTGCTGCCCACATTATGATTTTCTGGTGTCTGCTGCCCACATTAGGATTTTCTGGTGACTGCTGCCCACATTACGATTTTCTGATGTCTGCTGCCCACATTAGGATTTTCTGGTGACTGCTGCCCACATTGCGATTTTCTGGTGACTGCTGCCCACATAAGGATTTTCTGGTGACTGCTGCCCACGTTAGGATTTTCTGGTGTGTGCTGCCCACATTATGATATTCTGGTGACTGCTGCCCACATTAGGATTTTCTGGTGACTGATGCCCACATTGCGATTTTCTGGTGACTGATGCCCACATTGCGATTTTCTGGTGACTGCTGCCCACATGGCGATTTTCTGGTGACTGCTGCCCACATGGCGATTTTCTGGTGACTGCTGCCCACATTGCGATTTTCTGGTGAACTCTGCCCACATTACGATTTTCTGTCCCACATTACGATATTCTGGTGAACGCTGCCCACATTACAATTGTCTGGTGAATGCTGTCCACGTTACAATTTTCTGGTGACTGCTGCTCACGTTACAATTTTCTGGTGACTGCTGCTCACGTTATGATTTTCTGGTGACTGGTGCCCACATTACGATTTTCTGGTGAACTCTGCCCACATTATGATTTTCTGGTGAACTCTGCCCACATTATGATTTTCTGGTGAACGCTGCCCACATTACGACTGTCTGGTGAATGCTGTCCACGTTACAATTTTCTGGTGACTGGTGCCCACATTACGATTTTCTGGTGAACTCTGCCCACATTATGATTTTCTAAAGGCCCACATTACGATTTTCTGGTGAACTCTGCCCACATTACGATTTTCTGGCCCACATTACGATTGTCTGGTAAAATGCTGCCCACTTTACAATTAATTTACAGTGAAACGCTGCCCCATTACGATTATTTGGCACCTATGGGGGGGGGGGGCCCATCCAAATATTCGCAGGGGGGCCCAGTGATTTCTAGTTACGCCCCTGGTCTGTGATCTTTCATTTTCCAAAGACTATAGTCTATGTGTATGTGGCCTAAGGCGGCAGGGTCCATGCTCGGCGCCCGGCCCAATAAATTAGTGTAGTAATCCTCAAAGATTTTAGATATCCTGAAAGGTAAAGTCTCCACAGCACCCTTGGCATTCCGGTGCTTATGCACGTGAGGAGGTTTATAGTATTCTGTGAGTTTACAAGCAAATTGGGTAGAAGGATTATTTCCCTGTTATAAAAATCAGATTTACCCACAAAATACATTCAGATTGGCTGCAGATTTACCCACAAAATACATTCAGATTGGCTGCAGATTTACCCACAAAATACGTTCAGATTGGCTGCAGATTTACCCACAAAATACACAGGTTGGCTGCAGATTTATCCACAAAATACACAGATTGGCTGCAGATTTACCCACAAAATACATTCAGATTGGCTGCAGATTTACTCACAAAATACATTCAGATTGGCTGCAGATTTACCCACAAAATACATTAAGATTGGCTGCAGATTTACCCACAAAATACATTCAGATTGGCTGCAGATTTGCCCACAAACTGCAATCAGATTGGCTGCAGATTTACCCACAAAATACACAGATTGGCTGCAGATTTACCCACAAAATACATTCAGATTGGCTGCAGATGTGCCCACAAAATGCATTCAGATTGGCCGCAGATGTGCCCACAAAATGCATTCAGATTGGCTACAGATGTGCCCACAAAATGCAGTCAGATTGGCCGCAGATGTGCCCACAAAATGCAGTCAGATTGGCCGCAGATGTGCCCACAAAATGCATTCAGATTGCCCGCAGCTGTGCCCACAAAATGCATCCAGATTGCCCGCAGCTGTGCCCACAAAATGCATCCAGATTGCCTGCAGCTGTGCCCACAAAATGCATCCAGCTTGCCCGCAGCTGTGCCCACAAAATGCATCCAGCTTGCCCGCAGCTGTGCCCACAAAATGCATCCAGATTGCCCGCAGCTGTGCCCACAAAATGCATCCAGCTTGCCTGCAGCTGTACAAGTATATGGAGAGGCAGAGAAAGATCTGGCACTATAGCTTTTAATGTAGCAAAATTGACAAGTGCTTGAATGCTTGTGGTTTCAAAAAGGTACATATTACAATGCAGGGTCGTGATTGATCATAATGACATTGATAAGTGACAACAGCACAAAGTTCGATGCTAACCTGAGTATCAGGGAGGCAGCAGGTGTGGGTGCCAATGGGTGCACGGCCTTACGCCGTTTCGCAGGGTTAACGCCAAGCTTCTTCTGAGGAGTGCACAAAGTGACTGGGTGGAAATCGGGGATAAAAGTGCGTCTGTTCGTGACGCCCTTCCGGTCCGCTATACTGGTCCCGCCCTCACTTTCTGATTGGTCCCCATCCCCGCTGTGAGCTTTGGGCGGAAACCCGCATTGCCATATGGAGAGGTCGCGTGTGCGCGTCATATGACGCTGCATTAACGTGGCCAATGACAGTGCAGATACGCTGTGAGTGGCGCAAGTAGGATGCGCTGTGGATAGCAGCGTATACAGGATTGTAGCCATGGCAACATGGGCCATCTCAGTCTGATATGACAGATACTGTGATTGGCTCAGTGCACAATGGCAGCAAATGGGAGTATTCTCTCATAAGTAAGCTACATTAGCTAAATATCCCTATGCTTGAAGCGGGGTGAGGGCCCAAAGTGCGTGTGCATGTGGTTAGAATAGAAGAAGGGTGGGGAGTTGTGCGTGGAGAGAGAGAATGAGTGGAAAGCACTGAGTATAGAGAACCTCAGCAAAAGAGAAGGTAGGCCGATGGAACAGAAGCCAAACACCTAGAGAGGCATAGATTGAGGAAGTAGTTTCATCATGGCAAATATATGCAACATAAATAAATTGAATAGGTATATAAATACACTATGCTAAATAGAAAAGGAGTTAAAAATAGTCCTTAAAGACAAAAATCTTCAATTGGATATAGTGGAGAGGATTAATACTCTTTTAAAGGGACAAATTGCCATGATGAAAACTCCTAGGCAACAATCGGTGGTTTTGTGGGCATAGAGTAAAGTCCTCCAGTCTGGTGTTGTTCCTACGGAGGCGTAGAAATTGGCCATAAGGGAGGGACTCCGTGACATGATAGATTGTTATGGATCTAAGAAACAGGCAAGATCGACATAGTCGTTGAGACCCAAAGCTCCCATGGCGTGTGTACGTAAAATCCAATGCGCTTCTTGTCTGAGCAGGAGTTTCTTTTTGTCGCCACCTCTGCGTGGAGTATTACAAACATCAATACACGCAAAGGAAAGTTGGTTAGGATTGCTTTGGTGGACTGCGGACATATGCTCAACTATCCTTGGGCAACCTTTGCCCTTGGGTAGCAAGCGAGCATGTTCCAAGATCCGTTCTTTTATCATTCTGGTGGTTTTACCAATGTAGAAGCGTTGGCATGGGCACCATAATGCATAAACCACAAATTTGGCTCTGCAAGTGCAGAAAAATGGAACTCTTCATTGTACGGGACCGAGTTGGAAGAGTGTACCTGTTTTCATAAGAGGACATGCTTTGCAGAAGCCGCATCTGTAATTACCTTTTAGTGCTAATTCGCTCAGCCAAGTGCGCCGTGGATTTTCTCGGAAGTCACTATGCCCTAAGATATCACCAATTGTGGGTGCTCTTTTAAAAGCTATCGTAGGTTTAGTATGTAGTCTATCTTTTAGGATTGGATCTTCCAGCAAAAGTGACCAGTTTTTGCTGAAGGCCCACTGGATTTGTTTGGCCCAGGGCTCGCTACATGATAGCCGCAGCGCAGCGGCATCCCCCCACCCACTCCGATCAGAGTAAGCAGGAAATCCCGTTCAGAACGGGATTTCCTGCTGGGCTTCCCCGGTCGCCATGGCGACGGGGCGGGATGACGTCACCGACGTCATGGACGTCGTGACGTCAGAGGGAGTCCCGATCCACCCCTCAGCGCTGCCTGGCACTGATTGGCCAGGCTGCGCAAGAGGTCGGGTAGGGGGGGGGCTGCGCGGCACGGCAAGCGGCGGCGGATCGGCGGCGATCGGAAGTTACATGCAGCTAGCAAAGTGCTAGCTGCGTGTAACAAAAAAAAAATTATGCAAATCGGCCCACCAGGGCCTGAGAAATCCTCCTGCGCGATATACCCCGAGCTCAGCTCGGGATTATCGCTCAGGAGGTTAAAGGATGTGGTCCAGGTACGTGGATGACGTCCTGGCTTTCTGGTCGGGAGGTGCTCCACTCCTCGAGAACTTTTTGGAATATTTGAACCAAAATAAAGTCAACATGCAGTTTACCATGGAATGGTCTAAAGAAAAGGTGTTCTTTCTAGATTTAGAGCTTAGCACCACCCCACAAGGAATCATGACAAAAGGTTATCGGAAGCCAACAGCTTCCAACACCATCCTACACTCTAATAGTTACCATCCAAAACATGTCACGGAGTCCCTCCCTTATGGCCAATTTCTACGCCTCCGTAGGAACAACACCAGACTGGAGGACTTTCTCCACCAGGCAGATGAATTGAAGCAGAGACTCCTGGTCAGAGGCTATAATGAGCATAGTTTAGATCTGGCCATAAAGAGGGCCGCAGACAGAGATAGAATGGATCTAGTCACGAGAAGGAAATATAGAAAACCCTCTAGAGAAATGAGCGTCTTTTCCATTGAATTTTCTCCTATGGCCAAACAAATCCAGTGGGCCTTCAGCAAAAACTGGTCACTTTTGCTGGAAGATCCAATCCTAAAAGATAGACTACCTACTAAACCTACGATAGCTTTTAAAAGAGCACCCACAATTGGTGATATCTTAGTGCATAGTGACTTCTGAGAAAATCCACGGCGCACTTGGCTGAGCGAATTAGCACCAAAAGGTAATTACAGATGCGGCTTCTGCAAAACATGTCCTCTTATGAAAACAGGTACACTCTTCCAACTCGGTCCCGTACAATGTAGAGTTCCATTTTTCTGCACTTGCAGAACCAAATTTGTGGTTTATGCATTATGGTGCCCATGCCAACGCTTCTACATTGGTAAAACCACCAGAATGATAAAAGAACGGATCTTGGAACATGCTCGCTTGCTACCCAAGGGCAAAGGTTGCCCAAGGATAGTTGAGCATGTGTCCGCAGTCCACCAAAGCAATCCTAACCAACTTTCCTTTGCGTGTATTGATGTTTGTAATACTCCACGCAGAGGTGGCGACAAAAAGAAACTCCTGCTCAGACAAGAAGCGCATTGGATTTTACGTACCCACGCCATGGGAGCTTTGGGTCTCAACGACTACGTCGATCTTGCCTGTTTCTTAGATCCATAACAATCTATCATGGTCTCTCTCTTTACTCTATGCCCACAAAACCACCGATTGTTGCCTAGGAGTTTTCATCATGGCAATTTGTCCCTTTAAGAGAGTATTAATCCTCTCCACTATATCCAATTGAAGATTTTTGTCTTTAAGGACTATTTTTAACTCCTTTTCTATTTAGCATAGTGTATTTATATACCTATTCAATTTATTTATGTTGCATATATTTGCCATGATGAAACTACTTCCTCAATCTATGCCTCTCTAGGTGTTTGGCTTCTGTTCCATCGGCCTACCTTCTCTTTTGCTGAGGTTCTCTATACTCAGTGCTTTCCACTCATTCTCTCTCTCCACGCACAACTCCCCACCCTTCTTCTATTCTAACCACATGCACACGCACTTTATGCCATCTCCCTGCCCCCATTCGTTGCGCCCTCACCCCGCGTCAAGCATAGGGATATTTAGCTAATGTAGCTTACTTATGAGAGAATACTCCCATTTGCTGCCATTATGCACTGAGCCAATCACAGTATCTGTCATATCAGACTGAGATGGCCCATGTTGCCATGGCTACAATCCTGTATACGCTGCTATCCACAGCGCATCCTACTTGCGCCACTCACATCGTATCTGCACTGTCATTGGCCGCGTTAATGCAGCGTCATATGACGCGCACACGCGACCTCTCCGTATGGCAATGCGGGTTTCCGCCCAAAGCTCACAGCGGGGATGGGGACCAATCAGAAAGTAAGGGCGGGACCAGTATAGCGGACCGGAAGGGCGTCACGAACAGACGCACTTTTATCCCCGATTTCCACCCAGTCACTTTGTGCACTCCTCAGAAGAAGCTTGGCGTTAGCCCTGCGAAACGGCGTAAGGCCGTGCACCCATTGGCACCCACACCTGCTGCCTCCCTGATACTCAGGTTAGCATCGAACTTTGTGCTGTTGTCACTTATCAATGTCATTATGATCAATCACGATCCTGTGTTGTAATATGTACCTTTTTGAAACCACAAGCATTCAAGCACTTGTCAATTTTGCTACATTAAAAGCTATAGTGCCAGATCTTTCTCTGCCTCTCCATATACTTGTATTGACTACTCTTCCGATCTTGAGCACATAGCCTGCCTGAGTATTCGTCACCGGCTTTCCACAGTCTACCCCGAGTGCCTGCCAACTCTCCATATAACATTGCCCGCAGCTGTGCCCACAAAATGCATCCAGCTTGCCCGCAGCTGTGCCCACAAAATGAATCCAGATTGCCCGCAGCTGTGCCCTCAAAATGCATCCAGCTTGCCCGCAGCTGTGCCCACAAAATGCATCCAGCTTGCAATGTACTCCAAATTCTTGTGGTCAGTATAGACAGTAATGGTACGTTTTGCGCCTTCTAGCCAATGTCGCCATTCCTCAAAGGCCAACTTAATGGCTAGAAGTTCCCTATTGCCTATATCGTAGTTCTGTGCGGGTGAAAACCTATGTGAAAAATAGGCACAGGGGTGTAATCTTTCCTGCAGCCCAGAACTCTGAGTCTGAGGCATCTACCTCTACAATAAAGGGGAAGGTGGTGTCGACATGTCTCAAAATGGGTGCAGTACAGAACAATTTCTTTAAAGTGGAGAAAGCAGCATGGGCCTCAGGGGATCAGTGATGAGTATCTGCCCCTTTCTTTGTGAGACTGGTGAGAGGTGAGATCACCGTAGAGTACCCCTTTATAAACCTCCTATAGTAGTTGGCGAACCCCAGGAACCTCTGGAGAGCCTTCAGTCTCACAGGTTGGGGCCACTCCAAAACAGCTGAAACTTTCCCAGGGTCCATAGAGAAGCCAGAGGTTGAAATTGTGTACCCCAGAAAGGCAACAGAGGTTACTTCGAAAATGCATTTCTCCAGTTTAGCGTACAGCATATTTTGTCTCAACTTCCGTAACACAAACTTAACATGCTTTCTGTGCTCTGAGAGGTTGGACGAGAAGATTAGTATGTCGTCTAAGTATACTAAGACGAATCTGCCCAATACTTCTCTAAAAACTTCGTTAATCAGTTCTTGAAAGACGGCCGGGGCATTACACAACCCGAAGGGCATCACCAGGTACTCGTAGTGCCCGTCGGGCGTGTTAAAGGCCGTCTTCCACTCATCACCGTCCCTGATCCGCACAAGGTTGTACGCACCCCTTAAATCCAGTTTCGAGAAAATCTTAGCATTGGTGACCTGAGTAAATAAATCGTCTATTAAACCTTTAGCCAAGTTCTCTCGGATGTATTCCTGCATGGCCAATTTCTCTGGCCCAGATAAATTATAGAGATGACCTCTAGGGGGCATACAACCAGACCTGAGATCAATGGGGCAATCAAAAGGACGGTGTGGAGGAAGTTTATCTGCAGCCTTGGGACAAAACACGTCCGCAAATTCTGAATACTGATCTGGCAATCCCTCCATGTGTATTTTGGTTTTACCAAAGGTTACTTTCGCTAGACAATGATGATCGCAATGGGCAGACCAGCTAGTTAGCTGACCCATAGCCCAATTGATCTGAGGCGAGTGAATTTGTAACCATGGCATGCCAAGAATGATCGTGGAGGATGCCATTCGCAACACAAAAAATGGTAAACTTTCTTTATGCAACACCCCTATCGTGACCCCCAAGTCTGGAGTCTGGGAGAGAGGGTGGTCACTCTGCAGGGGGGAATCATCCACTGCAGTGACCTGGATCTGTTGTTTTAGTGGGGAGATCGGAATCCCCAATTTCTTAGCAAATTCATAATCCATAAAGTTAGCTGCTGAGCCAGAATCAATGAAGGCCTCAGTGATCTCTGTCTTATCCTTCCAAGATATAGTACAAGGGAGGAGCAAACGTTTATCGTCTGGAGGCAAAGACTGCTTGGGACAACTCTGCACTATATGACCCACCTCTGCACAGTATAGACAGAGCTGCTCTGTTTTTCTGCGTTTCTGCTCTACCTGGGACAATTTCGAGCGCCCAATCTGCATTGGTTCTGGTGGAGATGAATCAGATGGAGATAAATCAGGTTGAGGCGCGGCGTAGGAAACTAATCTCATATCGTTCCTACTCCGAGTCTGTCTTTGATATCGTAAGCGACGGTCAATCCTGATGGCCGATGAAATTGCCTCATCAATAGACTTCGGCTCAGGATGACCCAGCATAAGATCAGAAACCGCGTCTGACAAGCCTGACAAAAAGCAGTCTAGCAAAGTGAATGAGTACCATCTAGCTGACAGTGCCCATTTCCGGAATTCAGCAGCGTAATTTTCAACCGGACCTTTGCCCTGCCGCAATGTCTTGAGCTTCCGCTCAGCGGTAGAAGCAATGTCCGGATCATCATTTATAGCCATTGCTTTAAAAAATTCCTCAACCGAGGCTAGGGCCTCATTCCCTGGCTGAAGATTATATACCCAGGTCTGGGAATCCCCTGACAACAGAGTCTTAATGAACGTAATCCTCTGTGCCACGGTTCCCGACGAATTAGGCCTCAACTCAAAGTATGATAACACTCTATTTCTAAAATTCTGGAAGTCAGATCTGTGACCAGAAACCCTTTCAGGTACAGGCATGTCTGTGCTAGGAGGAGATCGCACTGAGTTTATAGTTGATTGAAGTTCCTGATTAGCCCCAAATAACTGATTGATCTGGGTCTGTTGGTTCAAAACTGCCCCGGAAAGATTGTTTACCGCGGCGGTCAGGACTTCAACATGACTATACAGTGCGTCCATTTGGGTTTGGTCTGCCGTTCTGTAACGATTGGTGTCAGCACGCAGACAGCATCTGATTATTGGTGATCTGCAGTATCACCAAGAATGCAGATATATACCTGATTATTGATGATCTGCAGAATCACTGATAATACAGATATATTGCTAACCTCTGGACACCTAAAGTATGTGAGTGTTTGGTGTAACAGTAATACTTTGAAACATGCACCTGCCGAGCAGGTGATCAGAAGCAGCCTGGAATACTGCTTTAGAGGACACAGGAACCTTCCCGCAGCCTGAGACTCTCCAAGGGGTGGAGTCAGGCTGGAGATGGGAAGGACCAGAGAGTGAATGACACCTGAAGGTGGATGTCACTATCAGATCTGGAGACTATCTCTTAAGCGGAGAGATAGCTCTCGAGGTCGGGCATGCCTGGTCGGCAACACGCTGACAGATAAAGTACAAAGACAGAAAGCTGATTCGGTATCCTAGGCAAGCAGGGTCTGGCAACGGAATATCAGATATGCGAGGTACCGAATCAGAGATTAGAGGGATAGTCAAGACAGCAGTAAAGTCATAACAGATATCAACAACGCCTATTCTGGGTGTGAGGTCCTTGGTCTCTACACCCTGGAACTAGTCTGATGAATAACAAATAGATAACACAAGTTCCCTAGTCTGGTGTGAGGTCCGTGGTCTCTACACCCTGGAACTAGTCTAAGCATAAACAGAATAACAGTACAAGTAATCTGGCTCAGTGTGAATTCCCAGGTCCACCTGGTTCAAACACACTGTAGGATCTGACTAAGGTCTGAGTGCTTCCACGTAGTGATCGCAATGGCAGACAACTTGAGACTGGTCAGCAGTAACTATATATGGAGTAGTGCTCTCCGGCACCACCCCTAATTGATCAACCAATAGTATCCTGCTCTGGAGTCAGCTGATTGGCGTGATCAGCTGACCTCTCCTTGCCCCGCGCGCGTGTATTCCTAAGCCTGTGTACACTAACAGACCCAGACACACGCTGCTGCGTGCAAACCGCCGCGCTGGACGCGGAACCAGCCGCCTAACTGTTGTTACATGCGGCGGCTTTTCCGCGTTCTGCTCTGTTACCAGACGCACGCCTCCGTGTGCAAACCGCCGCATTGGACGCGGAAACAGCCGCCTCCTCAGCAGCACACGCGGTGGCTTTTCCGCGTTCTCTCACACAGATCTTTTGTTTCTGAATGATGCACAGTTTTGAAGTGTAATGCCAATGGGTTTAGTTTTTTTCTCTCAAAGGATGTGCTTCTAATATTAGACAGGTGTTAATCTATTCTGGCGTTAAGAGATCTGTAAGTCTTCCCAATGTATATTAGATTGCATGGGCATCTAATTTGATACACCACTCTCTCAGTGGAGCAGTTGATAAAATCATTCACATGGAAAGATTTAGAACCATCAAAGTTATAGAAAACATCTCCTCTGTTTACATATCTGCACATATCACATCCCCCACATTGGTACATTCCTTTTCAGGCTTTTTCCTTTCTAGCACGTCTGTCCCAACTAAACTCACTACTGGTAAGTAGATAATTCAGATTTGTACATCTACGCGCTGCCATATGGGGGTAATCCCCTACAATTTTATGTATTATGGGGTCCCTCATAAGGAGATGCCAGTGGCGACTCAAAATTCCCTTGATGTCATTAAAATGTGCTCCATACGTAGTAACTGCCCTGGCAATAGACTGATTGTCTTTAGTTGGGACATCCTGCGTCATCTTTGGATTTTTGCCCAAAAGTAAATCCTTCCTATTTTTAGCCAATGCCCTATCGTATGCAGTTATTATTATCTGATTGGGATACACTCTTGCCAACAGCCTAGCCCGCAAATCCCCAGCCTCTCATGAAATCCTCAATTTTGTCACAGTTCCTGCGCAATCGCAGGAACTGTCCCATGGGTACAGCCCATTTCTGGGAGGGGAGATGCGAGCTGGCTGCAGACAAGAGGGTGTTCCCCATTGTTGGTTTCCGGAAGGTCTGTGTCCATAAGTCTAGAAAGGCAATGCTGTCTCGACTAAATGTGTATGTGAGGAAAATATTCCTAGCATTTTTTGTTAAGTTCATCCACAAACATTTTTAAATTGTTTTCAGAGCCCCTCCATAATACAAATATGTCGTCCACATAGCGGATCCAGAGGGCGACGTGCTCCCCGTACCCACGCATGCCCCTCACCACCTCCTGCTCCCAGAAACCCAGGTGGAGGCACGCCTAGGCCGGAGAGCACGCCGCCCCCATAACCACGCCTCTTTTGTCTGAAGTTGGTTTCACCAAATTCAAAGAAATTGTTTTCAAGTATCAATTTCATGAGGTCCGTCACAAACTCAGCCTGTAATTCATGTCCTTGATAATGGATGTCAAAGTAAAACCGGAAAGCTTCAAGACGCTTGTCATTGGGTATAGAGGTAAATAGGGACTCTACATCCTGTCCCACTAATAACCAGTCCTCTTTAACATGTACCTCCTGAATTGCTGCTAGCACATCCCTAGTGTCCATTACGAACGAGGGTAAATTTTGCACTATTTTCTTTACCTTTAAATCAACATAGCTTGCTATTTTTTCCAGTGGGCCATTATTCCCAGAAACTATGGTGGGTTCTCAAGATTTTATGCGTTTTTGGTAAGATGTAAAAAGTTGGGACTGTATAATCCTTTATAGTTAAATTTTTTAGTTCTTTTTCTAGGAGGACACCATCAAGGAAACCCCACTGTAATTTTAAATTGGTTTTCTCTGTCAGGGCTGGAAATGGATTTGACCTAACCCTTTCATAAGTTACGGGGTCATTAAGAAGTCTCCTGGCCTCTTTTTCATAGTTTAATCTGGTCATTATGACAACATTCCCCCCCCCCTTAGTCGAAGAGGAAGAAAACATAGAGGTGTTGACGAGGGCCATGAGAGAGAGGAGCAATCCACAGGGACGGTGACACCTACCCCTAGTACAAATTTTGATGTTATCAATTTAACAAATGAGGAACTGTCGCAGGAACAGCTTATGGAATTAATTTTTGTCCAAAACAAAATGGTAATGAATTTGAGTTTTTTAAAGATATCTAGCTTTTTTGAGGAGGGTCCTGCTAAGATGCATGTATGCTCCTGAACTGCAAGGCACATCTGGGAGTGATGATCAAAACAAGCCCCCCCTTGGACGTAGATGATATGCACGTAGAGGCCATTTTTGATGAAGTAGATAGAGCAGAGGTACCCTTCCACACCAACCTACGTCCAAAATCATATATGCCACCTTTGAACAGTAGCAAGTATACTGCTATGTTTATGGATTTGGTAGGCGAGGACTTGAAGACAATAAATTGGAAGAATAAAGGGAGGGACAATTTATCTAGATCAGAAAGACAAGCCCTAAGGGAACTTCAAAATAACCCCAATATCATAATTAAAAAGAGCGACAAGGGGGGCAATGTTGTCGTAATGACCAGATTAAACTATGAAAAAGAGGCCAGGAGACTCCTTAATGACCCCGTAACTTATGAAAGGGTTAGGTCAAATCCATTTCCAGCCTTGACAGAGAAAATCAACTTAAAATTACAGTGGGGTTTCCTTGATGGTGTCCTCCTAGAAAAAGAACTAAAAAATTTAACTATAAAGGAATATACAGTCCCGACTTTTTACGACTTACCAAAAAGCATAAAAATCTTGAGAACCCAACGGGGTGCCCCATAGTTTCTGGGAATAATGGCCCACTGGAAAAAAAAAGCAAGCTATGTTGATTTAAAGGTAAAGAAAATAGTGCAAAATTTACCCTCGTTCGTAATGGACACTAGGGATGTGCTAGCAGCAGTTCAGGAGGTACATGTTAAAGAGGACTGGTTATTAGTGGGACAGGATGTAGAGTCCCTATTTACCTCTATACCCAATGACAAGCGTCTTGAAGCTTTCCGTTTTTATCTTGACATCCATTATCAAGGACATGAATTACAGGCTGAGTTTGTGACGGACCTCATGAAATTGATACTTGAAAACAATTTCTTTGAATTTGGTGGAACCAACTTCAGACAAAAGAGAGGCGTGGCCATGGGGGCGGCGTGCTCTCCGGCCTAGGCGTGCCTCCACCTGGGTTTCTGGGAGCAGGAGGTGGTGAGGGGCATGTGTGGGTACGGGAGCACGTCGCCCTCTGGATCCGCTATGTGGACGACATATTTGTATTGTGGAGGGGCTCTGAAAACAATTTTAAAATGTTTGTGGATGAACTTAACTAAAATGATAGGAATATTTTCCTCACATACACATTTAGTCGAGACAGCATTGCCTTTCTAGACTTATGGATAGGGAGAGAAGGGAACTCCCTGACCACACAGACCTTCCGGAAACCAACAATGGGGAACACCCTCTTGTCTGCAGCCAGCTCGCATCTCCCCTCCCAGAAATGGGCTGTACCCACAGGACAGTTCTCTGCGATTGCGCAGGAACTGTGACAAAATTGAGGATTTCATAAGAGAGGCTGGGGATTTGCGGGCTAGGCTGTTGGCAAGAGTGTATCCCAATCGGATAATAATAACTGCATACGACAGGGCATTGGCTAAAAATAGGAAGGATTTACTTTTGGGCAAAAATCCAAAGATGACGCAGGATGTCCCAACTAAAGACAATCAGTCTATTGCCAGGGTAGTTACTACGTATGGAGCACATTTTAATGACATCAAGGGAATTTTGAGTCGCCACTGGCATCTCCTTATGAGGGACCCCATAATACATAAAATTGTAGAGGATTACGCCCATATGGCAGCGCGTAGATGTACAAATCTGAATGATCTACTTACCAGTAGTGAGTTTAGTTGGGACAGACGTGCTAGAAAGGAAAAAGCCTGAAAAGGAATGTACCAATGTGGGGGATGTGATATGTGCAGATATGTAAACAGAGGAGATGTTTTCTATAACTTTGATGGTTCTAAATCTTTCCATGTGAATGATTTTATCAACTGCTCCACTGAGAGAGTGGTGTATCAAATTAGATGCCCATGCAATCTAATATACATTGGGAAGACTTACAGATCTCTTAATGCCAGAATAGGTGAACACCTTTCTAATATTAGAAGCACATCCATTGAGAGAAAAAAACTAAACCCATTGTCATTACACTTCAAAACTGTGCATCATTCAGAAACAAAACTCTGAAGGTAATGGGAATCTTCAAACTGAACATTAGCCCAAGAAGAGGCGATTATGACAATCAGTTATTAAGGAAGGAATCGTTTTGGTTATATGAATGTGGTAGCCTTTATCCTCAAGGACTTAACCGCGATATGAATATAAAGGCTTTCCTATAAACTCATTGCAAATGTATCACTCCAGCACCGTATGAATACTTGGACTTGCTGGGCACTTTGTTTTTAATATGCGTTTTGCATAAGTATGTATAATATACCCGTTCGCCTCCAGCATAAAATGGGAGGCTTGAGTAGCCTGGGTTACACGTCTGATGAAATCCGACAGGATGAAACGCGTCACGTGCGCCTGTGATGCCGACTAGGTGGGTGGTGCTGCGTCCTCCCCGTGCCTCCATGCGCTTCCTCTCGCTCTGCTCATGGCTAAACAAACAGCACGCCTTCCCGCAGCCTTTCCCCGCTAGCAACATGGCTGTAAACTGCGGGTCTCCTGGATACTCCGGAGGGGTATAAGCACCGTTCCGTTCTGGGTCACGTGAGTTGCTGGTTACAATCTACTACCCGAGTGGCTGCTTCTATTCAGGGTTTGAGAGGTTTGACACAGTTATGTGGCTGTAATGCGCACGTATATGCTTAACTGTATAGAGGCGTGCTTATTTATGCATACGGGTTGAGGATGAAGATACACTCTCCATCTTATCTGGCTGTCAGTTGTACTGTGGATTTCTGAATGGGCCTGAAGATTGTTTGCTAACTACAGCGCTGGTTCAGAAAGGAGTGCACTCCAGGACTGCTGCTATCCTATACAGGTTACAGGTCCAAGATTCAGGGATACCACAGGGGTTTTTATGGGTGGGAATTTTATTGTGCTCTTTGTTTTGTACGCAGATATAACTAATACATTTTGATACAATTGATTAGGCTCTAGGCTCCCTTATGTTATGTAATTAATGACTTGAGTGAGTGAAAGGCCTTCTGTCTCATAACAGGGTCATTACAACCCCAAACATTGTGTTAAAATAGGATGGCTATATGGGCACATACATGGCAGATGAAATTCAATGTTGGCAAATGTAAAGTCATGCATTTTGGACGTACTAATGGTCTAGCACCATACAAAATAAATGGAATACAGTTGGGGACATCAAACTTGGAGAAGGACTTAGGAGTACTCATCGACAACAAGTTAAATAATCGTACTCAATGCCAAGCCGCTGCAGCTAAAGCTAACAACATTTTGGGATGCATTAAAAGGGAAATAAAAACTCGAGATGCTAGCATAATATTGCCCCTGCTTAGCTCTCTAGTAAGGCCACATCTGGAATATGGAATTCAGTTCTGGGCACCACATTACAGGAAAGACATTGCAGTTTTAGAGCAGGTGCAGAGACAAGCAACAAAATTGATGCGCGGGATGGAAGGTCTTACTTATCAAGAAAGGTTAGATAAACTGGGTTTATTTAGTCTAGAGAAAAGACGCCTTAGAGGGGATCTAATTAACATGTATAAATACATCAGAGGGCAATATAATAGCTTGGCGGATGAGCTTTTTGTCCCTAGGCCTTCTCAAAGGACTAGAGGACATGATCTGCGCATGGAGGAAAAACGTTTTAGCCATTTATTTAGGAAAGGGTTCTTTACAGTAAGAGAGATTAAGATGTGGAATGCATTGCCACAGGAAGTCGTTATGGCAAACTCTATACCTGCATTTAAAGGGGGCTTAGATGCTTTCCTTGCATTGAAAGACATCGATGGCTACAATTACTAGGTAATGCCTAATGATGTTGATCTAGGGAGTTTATCTGATTGCCATCTGGAGTCAGGAAGGAATTTTTCCCTTTAGGGCTAATTAGACCATGCCTTGTAAGGGTTTTTTCGCCTTCCTCTGGATCAACAGGGATATGTGAGGCAGCAGGCTGGTGTTGTACTTTATACTGGTTGAACTCGATGGATGGATGTCTTTTTTCAACCAAAATAACTATGTAACTATGTAAAAATCGTAAAATGACTTTTAGAAGTCATTAAATTAAGTAATACATATCATCAGAGTTAACTGTGGGAGGGGGAAGGGGGATTAAGCATGCAAACCCATTAATAAAACAGGTGGAATTGTAAAACGAAACAATAACAGACTGTCTGCGTCCGCAGACCAGGTGCCCAGGAACTCTCGGTGGGAATATTAGCTCAGTCAACAAAAGGGGGGGGTAGGCATTTGAACACCTGGAAGGGTGACAAAAACTCTGAACCTCAAAACAGATGATCAGCTACACAGGATATGCAGAACTGGGAACCCACGTAGAGCGTACCCTCTCAAGACATCCAATCTTAATAGCAAAGTCGCTGAAATAGTGAACGAAGAGAACTTTAACAAGGCGTCATAGAAGGCAGTGTGAGATAGGCTAACCGTTAGTGCATATTAATCAGTAAGGTCATAACACCAAACAGTAAAGCAGGAGTGGATAACAGGAAGGAGGGAAACGGGGCCCAGTGACTGTAGGAATAGAGCCCTACGGTATAGACAATAGGATAGGGCAGGGGAAACCGAGTAATGCAATTCTAGTATACAGCCAATACATGTCTGATAAAGATAGTCAAAGCAAAGGAAATCAAAATACATATGGAAAGTTTGCATATTAAAACAAAACATAAAATTAAAAAACAGCATTCCTGCAAAAAAAACTTATATCGAAGGTATCGGCACATTAAAGATCTCCAGACGAGTCCAAGGACCATCCAAAGTCGGTGCAGATGGAAACTTGGTCATATGCCATAAAGTCAAACTGCAGGCATAGGCATAGGCAGAGATGCAGAATATGTGCTGACAATGGACTAGCAGATAAAATATGATAAAATTGACCTGTGTAGTCCATTTCGGCTATACCATGAGTATGTGCCTAAAAAACCTCTTTGCAGGGTCCATGAAAAACCTGTACCTCCAAAAATAGTCCACATAACAATATAGTAACCCTTAGAACCATCGGGGCAAAATTAACCAGGCAAGAGCAAAATGTTTTCCATGCAACAGTATAACCAGATCATACCATCGGTATCTGACCAGAGGAGTCTCAGCAGAACATCAATGTGCATTGGGAAGATGGCAAATGCAAATCAAAACAGTAAAGAAAACCAGCTTGGTAGTCATCTTCTCGTGGTGGGGAGCGTGCGGCATGAGGTTGAGCCACAAGCCACCTGTGTATTTCCCAGGGATCAGTGAAAAAATGAGTGCGGCCATCAGCATTTATGCGTAACTTTGCCAGGTACATCATCACATATGTAATCGAGAGAACATTTAACAGCATTGAATTGGGCTCTCTGCCTTTGTACCTGCAGGGAAAAGTCCGGATAGAACAATAGTTTACAGTTTTCTTAGGAAACCTCTCCCTTCTCTCTGGCTGCTCTTAGGACCACATCCCTGCCTCTGTAATTAAAGTGAACCAGAGACGAAGCACCCTCATGTATTTCACCATATATACAGTGGGTTGCAAAAGTATTCGGCCCCCTTGAAGTTTTCCACATTTTGTCATATTACTGCCACAAACATGAATCAATTTTATTGGAATTCCACATGAAAGACCAACACAAAGTGGTGTACACATGAGAAGTGGAATGAAAATCATACATAATTCCAAACATTTTTTACAAATAAATAACTGCAAAGTGGTGTGTACATAATTATTCGGCCCCCTTTGATCTGAGTGCAGTCAGTTGCCTATAGACATTGCCTGATGAGTGCTAATGACTAAATAGAGAGCACCTGTGTGTAATCTAATGTCAGTACAAATACAGCTGCTCTGTGAGGGCCTCAGAGGTTGTCTAAGAGAATATTGGGAGCAACAACACTGTGAAGTCCAAAGAACACACAAGACAGGTCCAAGACAGGTCAGGGATCAAGTTATTGAGAAATTTAAAGCAGGGTTAGGCTACAAAAAGATTTCCAAAGCCTTGAACATCCCATGGAGCACTGTTCAAGCGATCATTCAGAAATGGAAGGAGTATGGCACAACTGTAAACCTACCAAGACAAGGCCGTCCACCTAAACTCACAGGCCAAAAAAGGAGAGCGCTGATCAGAAATGCAGTCAAGAGGCCCATGGTGACTCTGGACGAGCTGCAGAGATCTACAGCTCAGGTGGGAGACTCTGTCCACAGGACAACTATTAGTCATGCACTGTACAAAGTTGGCCTTTATGGAAGAGTGGCAAGAAGAAAGGCATTGTTAACAGAAAGCATAAGGAGTCCCGTTTGCAGTTTGCCACAAGCCATGTGGGGGACACAGCAACCATGTGGAAGAAGGTGCTCTGGTCAGATGAGACCAAAATGGAACTTTTTGGCCAAAATGCACAACGCTATGTGTGGCAGAAAACTAACACTGCACATCACTCTGAACACACCATCCCCACTGTCAAATGTGGTGGCAGCATCATGGTCGGGGAATGCATCTCTTCAGCAGGGACAGGGAAGCTGGTCAGAGTTGATGGGAAGATGGATGGAGCCAAATACAGGGCAAACTTGGAAGAAAACCTCTTGGAGACTGCAAAAGACTTGAGACTGGGGCAGAGGTTCACCTTCCAGCAGAACAATGACCCTAAACATAAAGCCAGGGCAACAATGGAATAGTTTCAGGCTACGTTCTCATTTGTGCGGCGGCATGCGTCTTGCGAGACGCGATGCCGGCACAACTGCTGCCTCTCGCTGCCGAATCCCTCTAGCCGCGCTATGCACGGCTATGGGAATCGGTCAGCTACGGACGAAATTATGCTGCCGGGCCTCAGATTTTTCCTCGGCCACGAATTCGGATGGCTCTCATAGACTTCTGTAGGCTGCTGTAATCCATCCGAATTCGTGGGCGAGGAATCGGCCGGGATTCGCAGCAGTGGAAACCCGGCCTCAAACAAAACATATCTATGTGTTAGAATGGCCCAGTCAAAGTCCAGATCTGCAGTAAATCCAATCGAGAAACTGTGGCAAGATCTAAAAACTGCTGTTCACAAACGCTGTCCATCTAATCTGACTGAGCTGGAGCTGTTTTGCAAAAAAGAATGAGCAAGGATTTCAGTCTCTAGATGTGCAAAGCTGGTAGAGGCATACCCTAAAAGACTGGCAGCTGTAATTGCAGCAAAAGGTGGTTCTACAAAGTACTGACTCAGGTGGCCGAATAATTACGCACACCCCACTTTGCAGTTTTTTATTTGTAAAAAATGTTTGGAATCATGTATGATTTTCGATCCACTTCTCACATGTACACCACTTTGTATTGGTCTTTCACGTGGAATGCCAATAAAATTGATGCATGTTTGTGGCAGTAATGTGACAAAATGTGGAAAGCTTCAAGGGGGCCGAATACTTTTGCAACCCACTGTATCAGTGGGAACATTAGAGAAAACACCTACCCTGCTCTCTGTTTCATCTTTCACTCCTCACCCTTCTTGTTATCAGCCCTGATACAATCCCCGACCATTCAGTCTGGCTTTGCTCAGGAATCATAGCTGAGTCTGTCTTCTCAGATGTCTTTTCAAGCCCAAGCCTGCCCCCCTCTGGCTCTGCTTTCCTGTTCTGTATATTTGCAGCATCACAGAGAACCGTTATGACTGAGATTGGAGGAGTTGCTAATGTAAGAGTATATTGAAAAACTTTTTTTTATCTATATTTGTTAGTCATAAGAGGTTTTTAGAAATGGTGATTTCATTTTGCACACAGCCCACTAAATAATATGCTTTTCTGATGAACTGTGTTTGGCATGGAGTTTTAGTAAACAAAACAAAAAAACAAACAAAAAAAAAAAGGCACTCCAGGGTGGCGAAAATACCAGGTATAATATTTATTTTGTAAAATCTATGGGGGGAATATGTTTATTTTGTGCCACAGCGTTCATCTCTGGTTTCCTTTAAAGTGACTCTGTAACAAAAATTACAACGTTTTTTCTACCATCCTACAAGTTCCTAAACCTATTCTAATCTGTTCTGGCTCACTGCAGCACTTTGTACTATCACCGTCTCTGTAATAAATCACTGTATCTTTCCCCTGTCAGACTTGTCGGCCTGTGTCTGGAAGGCTGCCAACTCTTCTGTGCTGGTCTGTTCCTCTATGCACACTCCAGTGTGTGTTTTATTTACATAAGCCAGCAGCTTCTCTGCTATCTTATCAGTGATAGAAGAGAGCTGGATAAAAATCCTCCTCTGTTAGGCTGTGAAAGTAGCTGGCTGACACATACTGAGGAATTACAAACACAGGCACAGGCAGAGCTGTCTGCAGGAAGCCTGTAATGTTCAGTGCATGAGAGAAGAAGGGGACAGAAGGTAAACACACAAGTGATCTCTTGAGATACAAAAGGAAAGCTGTATACAGCCTGCTTGTGTATGGATGTATTTTCTATGTGTGGACATATTGTACATCAATCTACTTCCTGTTTTGGTGGCCATTTTGTTTGTTTATAAACAAACTTTTAAAAACTGTTTTTGACTACTTTTAATGCGGCGGGGAGCGGCGAAATTGTGACAGAGGGTAATAGGAGATGTCCCCTAACGCACTGGTATGTTTACTTTTGTGCGATTTTAACAATACAGATTCTCTTTAAGTAGTTTAAAAATAAATGTGCGAGCAGGGGCACCAGGAGTCGGAGCCTTGGCGTCAGTGTTGCCAGCCAATCCCTTTAATTACTGACATATGAATTATACAGGTTCCGTGGCTAGGTAGATGCAGTTAAGGCACTGAATATGTGTAAGTAGCCCCAGAACCTGTAAAACTTAGATGTGTCAGTAAATAAAGGGATGAGTTGGCAACACTGTTTGGCGTATCCTATAGGCTCTTTCAACAATAAAGGTGGCAGAGAAGTGATCACGGCCAAATAAATCAATTAGCAGCTTCTCTGTAAAGTCCTCCCCGCCACCCCCTCCACCTCCTTAGGGAGCTCCACTAATCATATGTTGGACCGCCGATTGCAGTTCTCTAGGTCCTTTTGCCAGGCTTTAAGGGTAGAAATGTCCCCTGTACCTCTGAGACAGCAGGCTGTAAGAGGCAGATGTTGTCCTCCAGGGCACTTATGCGGGCCTTAGAATCCCCAACATGTGCGTGCAGGGCTTGCATGTCATGCTGGGAAGGGAGACATCCATCCTCCCCTCCTCCAGCTTAGCTGTGATGATCGTTAAGCTGCCCTGACACGCTGTAATTGCTTCTATTATCTGCAACAGGGAAGGAGCAGCCGCATCCGGGTCTGAAGCCTGATCTTCCTCATGGCTGCCTCTCTGGTACTTCTTTTACTTAGCCGCCCCCTTGTTCCCGGGATACGCCCACCGGGGATTAAAATAAAAACTGCCACAAAACTAATTGTAGTGGATATCTGAGTGGGAGCTCTGAGCCAATACATCCGCGATACATGACTTTCGGCCACTCCCCCCTAATCCATTTAGTTTTGTTGTAGCTGTCATCTCTCCCTCAGTAAGCCCTGTCTGCATTTTGGAAAGACAAGATGGCAACCCTCATAAAGCAGAGACAGCAGCTTTGCTCAACAAGGTGATACAAAATTGTGCAGAATCATCAACTCTCAGGAAGATAGTGTCATATTGCAACAGGATCTGGATAGGATGGCTATATGGGCACATACATGGCAGATGAAATTCAATGTTGAAAAATGTAAAGTCATGCATTTTGGACGTACTAATGGTCTAGCACCACACAAAATAAATGGGATACATTTGGATAAGGACTTAGGAGTACTCATCGACAACAAGTTAAATAATCGTACTCAATGCCAAGCAGCTGAAGCTAAAGCTAACAAAATTTTGGGATGCATTAAAAGGGAAATAAAAACTCGAGATGCTAGCATAATATTGCCCCTGTTTAGCTCTCTAGTAAGGCCACATCTGGAATATGGAATTCAGTTCTGGGCACCACATTACAAAAAAGATATTTCAGTTTTAGAGCAGGTGCAGAGACGAGCAACAAAATTGATACGTGGGATGGAAGGTCTCACTTACCAAGAAAGGTTAGATAAACTGGGTTTATTTAGTCTAGAAAAAGACGCCTTAGAGGGGATCTAATTAAAGCGGAATATAACCCTGCATTTCAACTTTGCTCTAAAACATTATTTACAGCATATTATATGCAAAAAGCATTTTTTTTTTTTACTAGACCAGCATTGGAAGGGTTAAACACAGAGGTTTTAAGTTCCGTGCAGACATTCAGATGGTTACATTCTATTTAGTTAGTGTGTAACTGTTTATTAATAGATACATCTCTTTGGCTGTCCTCCAAGCTCCTTCTCAGTGAGAGAGATGAGTCATAATAAACACATATTTGTAAACAAAAAGTATCTAACTCAAGTTCGGATTCGGTTGCAGAAATCTCTAGGGACTTTAAAGCCCTGTGTAACCCTTCCAATGCTGGTCTAGTAAAAAAAAAAATGCTGGTTGCATATAATATACTGTAAATAATGTTTTAGAGCAAAGTTGAAATGCAGGGTTATATTCCGCTTTAACATGTATAAATACATCAGAGGGCAATATAATAGCTTGGCGGATGAGCTTTTTGTCCCTAGGCCTTCTCAAAGGACTAGAGGACATGATCTGCGCATGGAGGAAAAACGTTTTAGCCATTTATTTAGGAAAGGGTTCTTTACAGTAAGAGAGATGAAGATGTGGATGCATTGCCACAGGAAGTCGTTATGGCAAACTCTATACCTGCATTTAAAGGGGGCTTAGATGCTTTCCTTGCGTTGAAAGACATCCATGGCTATAATTACTAGGTAATGCCTAATGATGTTGATCCAGGGATTTTATGTGATTGCCATCTGGAGTCGGGAAGGAATTTTTCCCTTTAGGGGCTAATTGGACCATGCCTTGTAAGGGTTTTTTCGCCTTCCTCTGGATCAACAGGGATATGTGAGGGAGCAGGCTGGTGTTGTACTTTATACTGGTTGAACTCGATGGACGTATGTCTTTTTTCAACCAAAATAACTATGTAACTATGTAAGGTGAGATGGTATCGTGAACAAAAGTTATTTAGGTATGTAGACTAAGGGAGAAATACAGATGTCCTTTTAAGCCAGAAAAACATGCTATTTTAGGAGTTAGTAATGGAGTTAAGGAGTTATGCCTGGTAAACACCATGCAATTTCTTGACAGATAGATGGTCCAATAGATAATTTCCAACAGATCCGATCTGATTTCCGATCGTTTTTCTCATCGATTTTCCATTCACTTCTATTCACAATCGATCAGAAAAATGATCGGAAATCAGATCGGACCAGTCAGAAATGATCTATTGGACCATCTATCTGGCAAGAAGTTGCATGGTGTGCACCAGGCATTATGCTGGGAATACGCCATGCGTTTTTAAGGCAGATAGATGGTTCAAATGATAATTTCCGCCATGACTGATCTCACTTTAGATCATTTTGCCGCTCGATTTCTGATAGAAGTGAATGGAAATTGATAAGAAAATAATCATGCGGGAAAAACGAATTGAAACACGATTGAGCTGCAAATCAACCGCAAAAACGCATTGTGTATTCCCAGCATTAGTAATGCTTTCAGTAATCTGTCCCTGTACGTCATTTCTAAATGTAAATCTCCCCAACACAGAAACCACGACAAACAAAGCCTTTGTGTAATCTCATTAAGTATCTGTTGCCCATGATGTCATGTCTTCAGGACTATACTAGAGCCCTGGAGATCTCAGATATACTGCTTTCCATACTAGGCAAAATAAAAGTTGTTGTTTTTTTTTTCACTTCTGGAACTGGACTATTATGTAAAATTCCCCTTTTGTTGAGAATAAGCAATTCCTTCAGACTTTAGGGGTGGGGATGTGCTGCTTATCTAGTAGCTTGACATCCAGATAGCACTGCAGTGTGACTCTGGATGGTAATCAGGTCTGATTGAGGTCTGAGTGACATCTGATCGTCTGTGCACTGTTGATTGACATCTGATCGCCTGTTTACACTCTGATTGTCATCTGATCATCTCTGATTGCCCAGTGATTGCCTGCTGTTTACATTGGCATCTGACAGCTTTAGTGTGATAAACATTTAATCACCTGTAATCAGCTCTGATTGGCATCTGACTGAGGTCTGATTGACATCTGTTAATCTGTGCACTGTTGATTGAGATCTGATCGCCTGTTATTTCACTCTGATTGGCTTCAGATTGTCTCTGATTGCCCGCCGATCACCACCAATTGACTGCTGTTTACATTGGCATCTGACAGCTGCAGTGATTAACATCTTATCGCCTGTAATCAGCTCATCATCTGTGCACTGTTGATTGGCATCTGATCATCTCTGATTGCCCGCTGATCACCTCCAATTGACTGCTGTTTGCATTATTTGGCATCTGACAGCTGCAGTGATTGACATCTGATTGTCTGTGCACTGTTGATTGAAATCTGATCGCCTGTTTTCACTCTGATTGGCATATGATCGGCCTCTTGATTGCCCTGTGATTGGCTCTGATTGACCTCTGTCTGTTTCTGATTGCATTTGATTGCCTCCAATTGCATTTGATTGTTTTCGATTGCTATCTGATTTCAATCTGATTGCCTCCGATTGTATCTGATTGCCCTCTGATCACCCCCGTCACTATCCTAGTGATCTAAAAACAGTAATTAGGAGTACTAATACTACTAATAATACTAATTAGTCGCTGATTAGTGTCATCACTGTTGCTAATAAGCACTGGTACTACAGTGGGTTGCAAAAGTATTTGGCCCCCTTAAAATTTCCACATTTTGTCATATTACTGCCACAAACATGAATGAATTTTATTGGAATTCCACATGAAAGACCAACACAAAGTGGTGTACACATTAGAAGTGGAACGAAAATCATACATAATTCCAAACATTTTTTACAAATAAATAACTGCAAAGTGGTGTGTACATAATTATTCGGCCCCCTTTGATCTGAGTGCAGTCAGTTGCCTATAGACATTGCCTGATGAGTGCTAATGACTAAATAGAGAGCACCTGTGTGTAATCTAATGTCAGTACAAATACAGCTGTTCTGTGAGGGCCTCAGAGGTTGTCTAAGAGAATATTGGGAGCAACAACACCGTGAAGTCCAAAGAACACACAAGACAGGTCCAAGACAGGTCAGGGATCAAGTTATTGAGAAATTTAAAGCAGGCTTAGGCTACTAAAAGATTTCCAAAGCCTTGAACATCCCATGGAGCACTGTTCAAGCGATCATTCAGAAATGGAAGGAGTATGGCACAACTGTAAACCTACCAAGACAAGGCCATCCACCTAAACTCATAGGCCGAACAAGGAGAGCGCTGATCAGAAATGCAGTCAAGAGGCCCATGGTGACTCTGGACGAGCTGCAGAGATCTACAGCTCAGGGGGGAAACTCTGTCCACAGGACAACTATTAGTCATGCACTGTACAAAGTTGGCCTTTATGGAAGAGTGGCAAGAAGAAAGGCATTGTTAACAGAAAGCATAAGAAGTCCCGTTTGCAGTTTGCAACAGACCATGTGGGGGACACAGCAACCATGTGGAAGAAGGTGCTCTGGTCAGATGAGACCAAAATGGAACTTTTTGGCCAAAATGCAAAACGCTATGTGTGGCAGAAAACTCTGCACATCACTTTGAACACACCATCCCTACTGTCAAATATGGTGGCAGCATCATGCTCGGGGGGTGCATCTCTTCAGCAGGGACAGGGAAGCTGGTCAGAGTTGATGGGAAGATGGATGGAGCCAAATACATGGCAAACTTGGAAGAAAATCTCTTGGATTATAGATAATAGGATAACAGAGGCGCCAATAGGATAAAAAACACTAAAAGAACTTAAAAACCCATCTTGGTAATAGAGGAGGCAGTGGTGGACTCACCCCCTCCAGGCAGAACACACGACTGTGGATTTTCAGTCAAAACAATTTTATTGGATACTCCAAATAAAGTGCAACGCGTTTCACGGGATACAAACCCGCTTTATCAGGCAATAACAGATAGGAGTAAACAGCATCTGCCAGTATCATCAACACTGAGCGCCTCAGTGTTGATGATACTGGCAGATGCTGTTTACTCCTATCTGTTATTGCCTGATGAAGCGGGTTTGTATCCCGTGAAACGCGTTGCACTTTATTTGGAGTATCCAATAAAATTGTTTTGACTGAAAATCCACAGTCGTGTGTTCTGCTTGGAGGGGGTGAGTCCACCACTGCCTCCTCTATTACCAAGATGGGTTTTTAAGTTCTTTTAGTGTTTTTTATCCTATTGGCGCCTCTGTTATCCTATTATCTACATCAAGTCCACCCTTGGTGGAGGGTTGTACCCTTCCTTCTTCAACTACAGAGAGCGACTTTTTAATCCTGAGTGGGGTCAGGACAATCTCCCCACCTGCTTTGACAGTGGTTGCCTACTTGGTAACCCTGGTTTGTGAGTATTAATATTATTACTCTATCAATTATACCTTACCAGTACATACTACACTATATTGGGCTCTTGGTGTTCTCTCTTGAAAATCTCTTGGAGACTGCAAAAGACTTGAGACTGGGGCAGAGGTTCACCTTCCAGCAGGACAATGACCCTAAACATAAAGCCAGGGCAACAATGGAATGGTTAGAACAAAACATATCTATGTGTTAGAATGGCCCAGTCAAAGTCCAGATCTAAATCCAATCGAGAATATGTGGCAAGATCTGAAAACTGCTGTTCACAAACGCTGTCCATCTAATCTGACTGAGCTGGAGCTGTTTTGCAAAGAAGAATGGGCAAGGATTTCAGTCTCTAGATGTGCAAAGCTGGTAGAGACATACCCTAAAAGACTGGCAGCTGTAATTGCAGCAAAAGGTGGTTCTACAAAGTATTGACTCAGGGGGCCGAATAATTACGCACACCCCACTTTGCAGTTATTTATTTGTAAAAAAAAATGTTTGGAATGATGTATGATTTTCGATCCACTTCTCACATGTACACCACTTTGTATTGGTCTTTCACGTGGAATTCCAAATAAAATTGATGCATGTTTGTGGCAGTAATGTGACAAAATGTGGAAAACTTCAAGGGGGCTGAATACTTTTGCAACCCACTGTATATAGTATCTGTTAAAGAGAACCTGAGGTGGCATTTCATTACGTTAGTGGGGCACAGAGGCTGGTTGGGCACACTAACACCAGCCTCTGTTGCCCCATCGTGTGCCTCAAAGACCCCCCTGCTCGCCGCTATAGCTCCCGTAGTGCTGGCGACACGCAGCGCGTCGCCAGCACAATGTTTACCCTAGCGCTGTCTATCAGCGCCGCTCCCCCGCCTCCTCCGCATCGCCGCTACCCGCCCGCGTCCCTTCCCTCCTATCAGCTGGAGGGAAGGGATGCGGGCGGGTAGCGGCAATGCGGAGGAGGCGGGGGAGTGGCGCTGACAGACAGCACTTAGGTAAATATTGTGCTGGCGACACGCTGCGTGTCGCCAGCACTACGGGGGTATAGCGGCGAGCAGGGGGGTCGTTGAGGCACACGATGGGGCAACAGAGGCTGGTGTTAGTGTGCCCAACCAGCCTCTGTGCCCCACTAACGTAATGAAATGCCACCTCGGGTTCTCTTTAAGTGATCAGTACTGATCGCAGTCTGATCTATATCAGTACATTAGAGTCACCTTCGTGTAGGCTCCACTAAAAACGCAGTGTTTGCCCGATCAGGCCTGATCCTTCGCCCGCACTTGTGTTCAGCCCACCCCACCGCAGAGACAGAAATTGTTTTTTTTTCTGATCGCTGCAAAAACACAACACAATAGCTGCGGCTCTCTAAAGATCAATTTTGATATTTTTTATCAAAACTGAGCGAACCCAGCTTCACAAGTACTCCCGTTTGCTAAACAGGTTTTATTTTTCCTGGATAGTCTCAGAGGAATAAACCCTAAATTTAGCAGTCCAACATGGCAAGAAAGGGGTATTCCCTGGAAGAGGCCTACAGGATTCTGGCCGAGTCGGATGATAGCAATTGGGGCGCCTCATCCGACTAATAATCTGGGTCAGAATACGAACCTGTAGATAGCAGTGGCTCTCTGACAGATAGCGACAACGAAGTTGGAGTCCCGGCTAGCGCCAGGCGTACTCGACCCCATGTCTTTGGACAGCAGGTGGCACAGGATCAGCCTCAGGGGCAGCAGAGTGGTGCTAGCTCTGATCCAGGTTTTCATGGTGAGGCCTACACCAGCAGTGCAGCACATCCTGGACTTAGCACCAGTACTGCCGTATACCCTGGTGAAGTGGCGAGCACCAGCATGGTAGTTAAAACTGGTTCGGTGGCACGTGCAGTAAGACCCCGTTCTCAGCCACCAGAAACACGGTCCCGTAGAACCCCTACACTCCCAGAGGTGCTGGCAAATCCTGATTGGCAAACCCCTGGTTCTGCTGCACCCATAGTGCCACCTTTCACCACCCAGTCTGGATTCCAGGTGGAGACAGATCATCTAGGATCAGCCCATGACTTTTTCCATCTGTTCTTCACCGAGGATCTCGATGACTTAGTCGTGGCAGAGACCAACCGTTACGCCACACAATATATCACCGCTAATCCAGAAAGCTACTATGCCCAGCCTTTCCGGTGGAAACTAGTCCAAGTTTCCGAATGTAAAATTTTTTTGGGTCTTCTCCTCAACATTGGTTCAACTATAAAAAATGTATTGTGGTCCTATTGGTCTACGCACCCAATACATCACATGCCCTTGTACTCTGCTGCCATGCCTAGGGCACGTTTTGAGATGATCCTGCGCTTCCTGCACTTCAGTGACAACACAACCTGTCATCCAAGAGGCCAGCCTGCTTATGACCTGCTGTACAAAATTCATCCCCTCATAGACCACTTTTCATCAAAGTTTGCTGATGCTTACACCTCTGAACAGAACATCAGTGTAGAAGAGTCCCTGATGCATTTTACCGGGCGCCTTGGCATCAAACAATACATCCCAAGCAAGCCCGCCCAGTATGGGGTCAAGATGTATAAGCTCTGTGAAAGGGCAACAGGCTATACTTATCGTTTTAGGATCTATGAGGGAAAAGACTCAAAACTGGAGCCGGTCGGATGCCCTGTTTACCTGGGGAGCAGTGGCAAGATTGTGTGGGACTTGGTGTCACCCTTATTCCAGAAGGGGTACCATCTCTACGTGGACAACTACTACTCAAGTGTGGTCCTCAATCAGCATTTAAAGTTAGTCGGAATTGCCTGCTTTGACACCGTGCGACCTAGTCGCACGGGGTTCCCCCAACGGCTCAGTAGTACCTGACTTGCACGGGGGGAGAGGGCTGCCTTGCATAACGAAGACATTCTTGCAGTGAAATGGAAGGACAAGAGGGATGTTTACCTTCTGTCCACCATTCACGGAGACACAACAGTCCAAATTAAACGAACAACTAGAGACGTTGAAAAGCCCCTCGCCGTCCACAACTATAATTTAAACGGGAGGGGTGGACTTCAACGACCAGATATTGGCTCCCTATTTAATTTCCCAAAGGACCAGACGCTGGTATAAAAAGGTGTCTATATTTAATTCAATTGGCAACGTACATTAGTTTTGTTCTCTACAGTAATCCTGAGAGAATGGGATCCTTCCTTCAATCTCAGGAAGAGATCGTGAGAGGTTCTGTATCCAGGAGGGGCCGTGCCCCAACCCCCTGATGTAGTTAGCCGGCTACATGAAAGACCACTTTTATTGTTTAATCCATAAAATACATGTTAAAATCCATGCTGGTAAGTATAGAATGACGCACAGGCGTTTCAGACTATATCAGTTCTTTGTCAAATCATCACGAACCCACATTAAAAATCATTGCTAAAAGGCCATACTTATATAGTAGGTTAACGGATCACATAGAGAACTGACTCATTTTAATAAATACATATGCATATGGTATCATTCACCAATAGAAAAGCAGCACATAGTATTATCCACCAATAGGGGAATAACTGAAGGCAGTGAATCCCAAACAGTCTGTGATAAAAACAAAATTCATATAATACAATCACTGTCAACCAAAGTATGTATATAGGTAAGGAGGGCACTCACCAATAGTTTCCCCATGATATAAGGTGGAAAATATCCCATAACACGAATCACCGTGTCCTCCATGTTAAGAACAAAATTATTAATAATTATAACTACCACAAATTCCTCTGCTGTCACTGCCCTCAGTACAGAAACCCCTAGTGGACAAAAAGAGACACACATAACATTAAATATCTATTAAATTAACATAGTCAGATCATAATCTCTGTTCAGATCTTTGGGTACCAAAGTATCAAGTCTCTGTGCGATATTCGCTTTTCACACTGTCCCATCGGGAAGAAGAGGTTTGTCCTCGGAAGGTAAGTAAAAAAAACAAACAGGTAAGCAAAAAAGTTAAAAGTTCCAAATGTTAATGTTTGTTTAAAAAGGTTTAATAAAGTTTATCAAAGTTAATGTTAACCTCCCTGGCAGTAACCCCGACCTGAGCTCAGGGTAGGAAAAAAGAGCTGCGAGCAGTAAGCCTGAGCTCAGGTCGGACATGAGAGGCGGCAGCAGAAGGACTAAGCATCACTCTGCAGTGGTACAGAAGAAGAGTATGGCACCTCGCTGGTGGCACCACAGCACGATAAATCCGCCCAAAAATTGTAGCATCTGTGGACCCCGGTGGTGGGTACACAGACTTTAGTAGTAAAATACAACATCAGCGGCAGCAGGAGGAGGACGACTAAGGACGCAGTCAGCAGCAGCACTTAAGAGCAGGGCACCTAACTGGTGGTACTTCAGCATATATGCGCCCAAAAATTGTAAGCATCCGTGGAACCCGGCAGTGGGAACACAGACTTTAGTAGTAAATTACTCAATAACAACAGCGGCAGCAGAAGGAGGACTAAGCAGTCAGCAGAGAACGACCAGGGCACCTCACTGGTACCACAGCAAAAAATGAACTGAACCAGGCCAATTACGAATACCAGGCAGGTTTTAACTTACTTTGGAAAGGCAGGTATTGTTAAAAAATTGCAGCAGCCACTTCATGTCCCCCTGTGGCCAACAGCAGGGGCCAGGAACTAACCTTCCACCCAAGCCTGGTTAATTTTCAGGAAGGTGAGTTTGTCCACAGATAAAAGGCTTGAACTACTTCAGATGTGTGTGATGAATCTAAAATATATAAAAGTGTAATGTTTATCAGTACATTACCGAAAATAATGAACTTTATCACAATATGCTAATTTTTTTAGAAGGACCTGTATATATATATATATATATATATATATATATATATATATATACACAGTATATATATATATATATATATATATATACAGTGGGATGAGAAAGTTTGGGCAACCTTGTTAATTTCATGATTTTCCTATATAAATCGTTGGCTGTTACAATAAAAAAAGTCAGTTAAATATTTCATATATAAGACACACACAGTGATATTTGAGAAGTGAAATGAAGTTTATTGGATTTACAGAAAGTGTGCAATAATTGTTTAAACAAAATTAGGCAGGTGCAAAAAAAGAAATAAAATCAATATTTAGTAGATCCTCCTTTTGCAGAAATTACAGCCTCTAAACGCTTCATGTAGGTTCCATTGAGAGTCTGGATTCTGGTTGAAGGTATTTTGGACTATTCCTCTTTACAAAACATCTCTAGTTCATTCAGGTTTGATGGCTTCCGAGCATGGACAGCTCTCTTTAACTCACACCACAAATTTATTCAGGTCTGAGGACTGAGATGGCCATTCCAGAACGTTGTACTTGTTCCTCTGCATGAATGCTTTAGCGGATTTTGAGCAGTGTTTAGGGTCGCTGTCTTGTTGAAAGATTCAGCCCGACGCAGCTTCAGCTTTGTCACTGATTCCTGGACATTGGTCTCCAGAATCTGCTGATACTGACTGGAATCCATGTGTCCCTCAACTTTGACAAGATTCCTAGTCCCTACACTGGCCACAAAGTCCCACAGCATGATGGAACCACCACCATATTTTACTGTAGGTAGCAGGTGATTTTCTTGGAATGCTGTGTTCTTTTTCCTCCATGCATAATGTCCCAAATAACTAAATTTTAGTTTCATCAGTCCACAGCACTTTTTTCCAAAATGAAGCTGGCTTGTCCAAATGTGCTTTAGCATACCTCAAGCGGCTCTATTTGTGCTGTGGGCGGAGAAAAGGCTTTCTCTGCATCACTCTTGCATATAGCATCTCCTTGTGTAAAGTGCGCCGAATGGTTGAACAATGCACAGTGACTCCATCTGCAGTAAGATGATGTTGTAGGTCTTGGTGCTGGTGTGTGGGTTGACTGACCGTTCTCACCATTTGTCGCTTCTGTATATCTGAGATTTTTCTAGGTCTGCCACTTCGAGCCTTAACTTGAACTGAGCCCGTGGTCTTCCATTTCCTCAGTATGTTCCTAACTGTGGAAACAGACAGCTGAAATCTCAGAGACAGCTTTCTGTATCCTTCCCCTAAACCATGATGGTGAACAATCTTTGTCTTCAGGTCATTTGAGAGTTGCTACTCTTTAGAGAAGATGAAAAGAGGAGGGAAACTTAAAATTGACCCCCTTAAGTACTCTTTGTCATAATTGTATTCACCTGTGTATGTAGGTCAGGGGTCACTGAGCTTACCAAGCCAATTTGAGTTCCAATAATTAGTTCTAAAGTTTTTGGAATCCACAAAATGACAACAGTTCCCAAATTTATGCACCTGCCTAATTTTGTTTAAACAATTATTGCACACTTTCTGTAAGTCCAATAAACTTCATATATATATATATATATATATATATATATATATATATATATATATATATATATATATACATATATACATATATATATATATATACATACATATATATATATATACACATATATATATATATATATATATATATATATATATATACATATATATATATATATATACATATACATACATACATACACACACACACACACACACACACACATATACAGTACTGCCCATAATTATTCATAACCCTGGCAAAATTTGACTTAAAGTTACTTTTATTCAACCAGCAAGTAATTTTTTGACGGGAAATGACATAGGTGTCTACTAAAAGATAATAAGACGATGTACAAGCGGCATTACATTTGAGTGTCCAGTCCAAAATTATTCATACCCTTCACAAGCTGTCGCAGTCTGTGGGAAAATCCAAAGTTCTATACCATTCCAAATAGTCCAAGCTGTTCTAAAGCATCCTAATTACCCTGATTAATTTGGAACAGCAGTTTTAATCAACTCAACAGGTGAAAAACAGCAGCTCTCTACAGTTGGTTTGTGGATAGTCATGGCTAAGACAAAGGAGCTGCACATTGTGGCTGCTCACAAGTCAGGAAAGGGCTACAAGGCCATGTTTTCAAGTTCCAGTGGCTACAGTGCAAGGTATTATTAAAAAATGCAAGATGTTCCGCAGTGTGGAAAATCTCAGAGGACATGGTCCGAAGCCAAAAGTGACACCTGTGCTGGCCATTAGGATAGTGAGAGGTGAAAAAGAATCCAAAGATCACCACCAAGGCCATCTTTGTGAATCTGGGCTCTGCTGGTGGCAATGTCTCAAGGCAGACAATCCAATGGACACTGCACACTGCTGGGTTCCATGGATGCAGACCAAGACTGACGCCACTACAATCCGGGCAGTAGAATCGGGATTCTTTACGACCTTTCTCGCCTTTGCTATCTCTACGAACTTTCTTGCCTTTGCTATCATTCTTACTGCAGCATACAACGCACATCCTTGTTGGTGCAGGTTTTTTTGGAGTAGGAGGTATATACTCCATAAAGTGACGGCCAGTGAGGCAATTGGGATTGACGATGTAGGATGCCTGGCGCCCAACTCTGACATCTGCTGGTGAGCTTTGATACCTCATGCAGATGCATTCACAAACCTTCAAGATAAAGTCTACATGCGTTCCTGGCTTGTCACTGCGCTGTTTGTACAGTATGTACACATTCTAAAGACTCTGTTCAAGCAGATGTCAAAATATTTTTTTATGAAAAATGTTTTTGTTGTTTGCGGACTGTGGGTTAGAAAGTCATCGCCTGGTAGGCTCTGTTCACCCCACCCATCGTGTTGTTACAGTTAGAGATGGCTCGAACCTCCGTTTTTAGGTTAGCGAACATGGAACGCGAACTTCCACAAAAGTTTGCGTTCGCGTAAACCATGCGAACCGCAATACACTTCAATGGGCAGGCAAACTTTCAAAACTACAAACACTAATTGTGGTCACAAAAGTGATGGAAAAGATGTTTCAGGGGTCTAATGGCTGGAGGGGGGCATAGCGGAGTGGGATACATGCCAAAAGTCCCCAGGAAAAATCCGGACTTGATGCACAGTAGGTTATTAAGGGCAGAAATCACATTGCATTGCTAAATTGGAGGCATAAAGTGCTTGAAAACATCTTGCGTGTGTATACATCATCAATCAGGTAGTGTAATTAGTGTACTGCTTCACACTGACAGACCAAACTCACTGTGTAATGCACCGCAAACAGCTGTTTGTGTAGTGATAGCTATGCTGGACTGGTGCGCACCATGGTGAGAGTACAGGCGATGGCGGTTTTCAAGCCCATATGGTCGGGCTGCGGTAGCTCAATGACAGAACAACAGTAACTGAGTGTCCAGCTGATCGAATTTGGTCTGTCCACAATGAAGCAACGATCTTATTATCTTGGGTCAGGTGTGCCCCCAACACACTCATATAGCCGGTCATTGCTTCATTGTGATACGCAAGCCCCTTTACCGCGGCAAGGTAACGATCACGAAGGGGAATTGACACTTGTACATGCCTTTTGTTTTGTTATTGCAGCCGTAGTGCAGCCAGAAAAATTAGGCAGGCATGTACACGCACCCTGAAAAATTAGCAGCGGCCTTAAAAGTTCAGCAATCCACCTGGAGTCCTGGACCCTGTTTGTGGTGGCAGAGAAGGCAGTCAAGTGGCCTGCAGCAGGCAGAGATGCTGTGTGGGGACCGACTTAGTCTTGGGGCAGGTAGTCACACGGCGTGCAGGCAGAGATGTTGTGTGTAGCGACTGACTTAGGCTTCGGGCAGGCCTGACTGTGCATTGCAGATCAGACATCCGTGGTCAGGGACCCTTGACCCAACGCTGTGTGCCAGAGATGACTCCACTTGCCTTTCAACATTACGGTACAGTTTGGGTATTGCCTTTTTTGAAAAATAATTGCAGCCTGGTATCTTCCACTGCGGTGTCCCAATCACCACAAATTTTGGGAAGGCCTCAGAGTCCATCAGCTGGTATGGTAACAGCTGGCGAGCTAACAGTTCCGCCAAGCCAGCTGTCAGACAACGGGCAAGGGGGTGACTGGCAGACATTGGCTTCTTCTACTCAAAGATTTCCTTAACGGTCACCTGGCTGCTATGGGCAGAGGAGCAGGAACCACTCAAGGTGAGAGGCGGAGTGGAGGAGGGTGGCTGTGAAGGTGCAAGGGATAAAGCGGCTGAAGATGCTGCACCTGAAGGAGCAAGAGGAGGCAGAGGGTGGCTTTGCTTTTGTGTGCTGCTTTACCTCAGGTGGTCATCCCATTGCAGTTTGTGCTTTTTCATCATGTGCCTTCGTAAGGTAGTTGTCCCTACGCGGGTCTTGGTCTTTCCATGGCTCAGTTTTCGGTGGCAGAGAGTACAGATGGCATTGCTCTCATCTGAGGCAGACACACAAAAAAATGTCCACACCCTAAGCCATAGGATGATGGCACTTGGGTGATGGCTGCCGACAGAGTGTTAAGTGGGGTGCCAGAATCAGAGCAGGAGGAGGAAGATATGTCACGCTTCCGCGTGGAAGCTGAGGAAGATGAGGGCCTCGATTTACTAAAGGGTGCTGAGTGTTAGCACGGTAGTGAAAAGGCACTTAGGACGCGAAAACAGCAGCTTCATGCGCTTATATATGCGCAAGCGTTTGCGCGCAAAGGTTAGCGCTGCATGGTGCGCGCAAAATGTCGCACCATCCGCGCGCAAAATAGCCTGAAAAGCTGTTTTACATGCGAAAGGTATGACGTTTCACGTGCACCGGTGTGAAGTTTCGGGCGCACCAACTTAACGCGCGATCAGTAACAGCTTTGATCATGCAAACTACTTAGCACCCTGGTATGCACGTCCAAAGCTTTTAGGCATGCTAACTATGTTAGCACCCTTTTGTGAATCAAGCCTCAGGTGTTCTGTGTTAAATAGTCAACTATGTCCTGACAATATTGGGGGTTGATGGCACGTGCCTTCTTCTGAACACTGTACTTTGGTCGAGGGCCACATGAAATCATGACAGCACGACCTTGAATAGACCTGCCGGATGGCCTGCCTCTGCCTGTTGTTTTGTCCATATTGGGGGGGATGAAGTGAAAGGTATGCACTGTCTTGACTAATACAATGTGCAGTCACACAGGTGCAGTGAATGGTATGCAGTGACTGCTTTATAAAACAGCGTGCGGTCACAAAGATGCAGTGAAATGTATGCAGTGACTGCTGGTATAACAATGTGCAGTCGCACAGGTGCAGTGAAAATGGATGCACTAACTGCTGGTATATAAATCAGCGTGCGGTCACACAGATGCAGTGAAATGCATGCAGTGACTGCTGGTATAACAATGTGCAGTCACACAGGTGCAGTGAAAATGGATGCACTGACTGCTGATATATCAAACAGCGTGCGGTCACACAGATACAGTGAAATGTATGCAGTGACTGTTATATAAAACAGCGTGCGGTCACACAGGTGCAGTAAAGGGTATGCACTGACTGGTATATAAAACAACCTGCAGTCACAGGTGCAGTGAAAAGGTATGCATGGACTGGTATATAATACAGCGTGCGGTCACACAGGTGCAGTGAAAGGTATACACTAGGCACTGAATGTGCTGGGCCTGGCACAGTATAGCAATTAGCAAGGGCCAGCTGCGACAGACAGGGCTGTATATGCAGTGTCAGTGGGCCACACAAAAAAAAAAAAAACATCACAAGAACAATAGCTCTCAAAAGAACTGTTTTGGTGGTGCTTTTCAGCAACAAATATCAGCAAGGAGCAAGCTAACAGACCTCCTAACTATCGCTTTCCCTATCTCTCCAATGTCTCTCCCTTCTCTCACTAAATACAGCAGCGCACAGAGTGAGAAAATGGCAGACGCTGCTGCCTCATATGCTCCAGGAGGGAGTGCAGCCTGATTGGCTGCCATGTGTCTGCTGACTGTGATGTAGAGGGTCAAAGTTTAGCCCAATGATGCAGTATGGGGGCTGGTCGAACTCGCATAAAGTTCGCGTTTCGATGAGAACTCGCGTTATTCGTGCGACCAAGTTTGTGTTCAAACCGTTTGGGCCATCTCTAGTTACAGTTCAGGATGACTTGAGGCTTGTTGACGACTTTACCTCCTCATGTCCTGGTGGTGACAGTTGATGTGTCATGGACTGTGCTGAGGGCACCCACGTCTTTCTTGTCACACTAGCGGAGAACCAACATTTTTCCCTTCTGCCAAGCCACAATGTCCCCAGTTTGTCGAAGGTTGTTGGCATTTCTCGCCGGTTAGGCCTAACAGTGTCGTAGACATCCATTTTGTTCTTGATCAATATTTCAAAAACTTCAGGGGAAATATAAAAGTTATCTGTGGTCACACAGTATCCCTTGTTCAGCAAAGGCTCCACCAAAGACAGAACAGATGATGTCGCCAATCCGTAGTTGTTGAAAGCGGGATTAAATGTTGTCCCTTTTCTGGTATACAGAATGCTGTTCCATATATATCCCATTGCTGACTCGCCTAGCATATAGGATTTCACTCCAAAGCGGGCCCTCTAGAATGCGATATACTGTATCTAGGATAGTCTCCCCTTGTAGGCCATCAGGCTTTCATCAACACTTATTTTCCTCTGGGGTACATAAGTGTTTTGGAAGTTTTTCACCACCAGCTGATAAACCTCCCAAATTTTTTTCAGCGTTGGCGCAGGGTGGGTGGACTCAGTGTTGTTTAAAAAGTGCAGATATTTCATAAGTCCAAAACGGTATTCAGACATTACCATGCCAAAGAAGGGGGTAGCAATGTTGTTGTTAGTTGACCAATACCATTTCTACAGGGGCTTCCCCACCACTCCCTGCAGAATAATTAGTCCAAGGAAAAGCCACAAGTCCTCCTTGGTGACCGACCCCCACGTCCTGCTCCTTGAAAAGGGCCCTTGTGGAGCAGCCAGTTCTTGCGTGGCATAGCGTTTTGTCTCCACCACGATTTTCTCAATGACAGTGTCACTGAAAAAGAGCTGCAAGTATGCCAGGGGGTTATGTTCACAGTCTATCTTAAGGCCAGGCTCTCCAGTAAAAGGGATATTTGGAGGCGGTGGCGGAGCCTGAGTAGTGTCGATTGGGCACCAAACACGTACATCACTAACCTCAGTGTCGGTGGTGGTGGAGTCACCGATGACAGATCCCCAGGTGCATCACTGTCACTTGAGTCCGCCAGCAACTGCAGATCAGGGTCGCTGTCCTTGAACTTCATCAGTGCTTCCAGTGTGAGACGCCTTGAGGCTGACGCCATAGCAGGTGATGCGCAGGTGACAGACACAGAGTAATCAAATTCAGGCAGAGGCGGCAGGCAAAGAGAATAGTCATAATCCAGGCAGAGGTCGGTACAGGCAGCAGGCAAAAAACAAAAAGTCATAATCCAGGCAGAGGTCGGTACAGGCAGCAGGCAAAAAGAACAGTCATAATCCAGGCAGAGGTCTGTACAGGCAGCAGGAAAAGAGAGTAGTCAAAATCCAGGCAAAAATCGGTACACAGGTAATCCAAAGCATGTCAGATCACACAGATCACAGCACTTGCTCAGAAGCAGCAGGGAACCAAATGGCTACAATGCACTGCATACAAATGTATTTGACACATTTGTATCCAATACAATGCAGAATTAGGAACAATCAGCTTTAAAATGTTTAAATTTCCTGCACCTCCCCCATGATGTCACGCCGCCCCGACGTCACGCTGCTCCGCTCATCTGATTGGCCTCCAGGTCCCAGAAGAAGAGTGGGGCTATGGGGATCCCAGCGGCTGGAGAATGCTGCAGGTGATATAGCGGGGAACACCGCTTTGATGGATTTATCCAGGTGATCCAAATTAATGTTAACCTGTTTCTAAGCATGCATGTAGAAACCTCTGAATCAGAGAGACACAGACACCATATCTCATAGCAGTGGCAGACACAGCCAGCAGTGGGCCCCTGTGCAAAATTGTAATTGTGGGCCCCCTATGACGCGCGTAGCGCGCCGCGGCAAAATATGGGCGTGGCTACAACCTGCGGCAAAAAATAGTGGATAGAACCAAAAAAATGGGCGTGGCAATGACCGGATGAGGGCGGAGCTAACTGTAACTTAAAGCGAACCCGGGGTGAGGGTTTATTTCCTTTTAAACAATACTAGTTGCCTGGCGGCCCTGCTGATCTATTTGGCTGCAGTAATAAACTGAATTACACCAGCAACAAGCATGCAGCTAATCTTCTCAGTTCTGACAATATTGTCAGAAACCCCTGACCTGCTGCATGCTTGTTCAGGGTCTATGGTTGAAAGAATAAGAGGCAGAGGACCAGCACGGCAGCCAGGCAACTGGTATTGCTTAAAAGGAGAGAAATATGGCAGCCTCAATATTATTCTCACCTCAGGTTCCCTTGAAAAGTGCAACGCAAAGACAGTGGGCCCAAGTTTTGGTGACCCTTTCCCCAGAAAATTCACATAATTGTGCAGGTTTTCTCAAGAAAATACACATATATGCCCAGAAAATACGTGCAATCATGTCGGCAGATATGCCCAGAAAATACGTGCAATCATGTCGGCAGATATGCCCAGAAAATACGTGCAATCAAGTCGGCAGATATGCCCAGAAAATACGTGCAATCAAGTCGGCAGATATGCCCAGAAAATACGTGCAAACAAGTCGGCAGATATGCCCAGAAAATACATGCAATCAAGTCGGCAGATATGCCCAGAAAATACGTGCAAACAAGTCGGCAGATATGCCCAGAAAATACGTGCAATCATGTCGGCAGATATGCCCAGAAAATACATGCAATCATGTCGGCAGATTTGCGAAGAAAATACATGCAATCATGTGGCAGACCTGCCCAGAACATACACCTGCTAATATAAATAAAACAAAAACATTTACTCACCTGCAGCAGCAGACCTCCTGTCCCAGCCTCCATCCGGCGCGCAGCTCCCATGGGTGGTTGGGTGGATAGGTAGCCTAGTGGGTGGGTGAGTGGGTGGGTGGGTTGGTAGCCTGGTGGGTGGGTGGGTAGGTAGCCTGGTGGGTAGGTAGCCGGGTGGGTGGGTAGGTAGCCGGGTGGGTGGGTAACTAGCCCGGTAGGTAGGTAGGTAGGTAGCCCGGTGGGTGGGTAGGTAGGTAGCCGGGTGGGTGGGTAGGTAGGTAGCCTGGTGGGTGGGTTGGTAACTAGCCCGGTAGGTAGCCGGGTGGGTGGTTAGGTAGGTAGCCTGGTGAGTGGGTAGGTAGGTAGCCTGGTGGGTGGGTTGGTAACTAGCCCGGTAGGTAGCCGGGTGGGTGGTTAGGTAGGTAGCCGGGTGGGTGGTTAGGTAGGTAGCCTGGTGGGTGCGTGGGTAGCCAGGTGGGTGGGTAGGTAGCCTGGTGGGTGGGTTGGTAACTAGCCCGGGTGGGTGGTTAGGTAGGTAGCCGGGTGGGTAGGTAGGTAGGAAGCCTGGTGGGTGGGTAGCCGGGTGGGTGGGTAGGTAGTTAGCCGGGTGGGTGGTTAGGTAGGTAGCCGGGTGGGTAGGTAGGAAGCCTGGTGAGTGGGTAGGTAGCCGGGTGGGTAGGTAGGTAGCCGGGTGGGTAGGTAGGAAGCCTGGTGGGTGGGTAGGTAGCCTGGTGGGTGGGTAGGTAGGTAGCCTGGTGGGTGGGTAGGTAGCCTGGTGGGTGGGTTGGTAACTAGCCCGGTAGGTAGCCGGGTGGGTGGTTAGGTAGGTAGCCGGGTGGGTGGTTAGGTAGGTAGCCGGGTGGGTAGGTAGGTAGGTAGGTAGCCTGGTGGGTGGGTGGGTAGGTAACTAGCCCGGTAGGTAGCCGGGTGGGTGGTTAGGTAGGTAGCCGGGTGGGTAGGTAGGTAGGAAGCCTGGTGGGTAGGTAGCCGGGTGGGTAGGTGGGTAGGTAGCCGGGTGGGTGGTTAGGTAGTTGGGTGGGTGGTTAGGTAGAAAGCCTGGTGGGTGGGTAGGTAGCCGGGTGGGTAGGTAGCCGGGTGGGTGGTTAGGTAGTTGGGTGGGTGGTTAGGTAGGAAGCCTGGTGGGTGGGTAGGTAGCTGGGTGGGTAGGTAGGTAGGAAGCCTGGTGGGTGGTTAGGTAGTCGGGTGGGTAGGTAGAAAGCCTGGTGGGTGGGTAGGTAGGTAGCCGGGTGGGTAGGTGGTTAGGTAGCCGGGTGGGTAGCTATCCGGGTGGGGGGCCCGACTCCTATCCTCCCTCCCTCCCTCCCTCCCTTCCTCACCTCGGGGGGCCCCCTCCCGATATGCGCGGCGGGAGAGCGAGCGGCAAATGCAGGAAGTCTTCAGGGCTCTCCAGGCATCCGCTAGAGGCCCAGCCGCTTAGTCTCCAATATGTCTCCAACTGGAGACATATTGGAGACTAAGCGGCTGGGCCTCTAGCGGATGCCTGGAGAGCCCTGAAGACTTCCTGCATTTGCCGCTCGCTCGCTCGCTCTCCCGCCGCGCATATCGGGAGGGGGGCCCCCCGAGGTGAGGGAGGGAGGGAGGATAGGAGTCGGGGGGCCCCCCGGGGGAATAAAATAATAAAAAAAAATATATAAAAAAAAACAAATACTTAATGGGCCCCTGAAGAAAACGGAAACTTCAGGGGCCCTCGTGCGGCGGCACGGCCGTATGTCCGCCACTGTCTCATAGATTCATAATTAACAAGTGTTTATTCAGACGTAGTCCTTACTTTTTATAGATTACATGACGTACAATTAATGTTTATTAATTTTTAGGGAGGGTTTATTGGTTAGTAGAGGTGTGCATAATTATTTAGAAGGTGTGTTATGGGTGTACATATTTAACATAATTAACTATGATGCAATCAACAGCTCAGTGTCTTGTACTGCAAAGAATAGGCTCTGGGTAAGGCGGCCTTCAGAATGTTCTAAGCAGCATCTGTCGACCTTCACCGATACTTTAGTTTGTTTGGTCTCAGAACTGAACAGAGCTGGAACATTCCAAGAACAGAGCTGAACTGATTACAGCATTGTAGCAAATTACACATAAAAATACAGAGTATAAAGTAATATATATATATATATATATATATATATATATATATATATATATATATATATATATATATATATATATATATATATGAATATTGAAGAATATGAGCAATGACTGTTTGGGGTAGGGGTCTAATCAATCAATCCTAGATTTAATCAATAACCTATGAGGTAAAGAATGTTATTCAATACCTAATCAATAATATGCCTATGACAGCTCCCTCCTCTGGATCACATTATTTTCCGAAACTAACAATAGATTTTCAATTTGAGATAATTAATGAATTAATTTTCAATACAGGCTGTTAGGATTGAAAATCTAAAACTAATCTTTGCACTATTCTCCTATAAAAATAGAGGGCTGTATCTTTATTTTATTGTAACATTATCCCCTAAATTGGTTTCAATCTAAACTAAACTAACCCCCCCCCCCCGTGGCTGATTCAATCATTGATTGTAAATTGGCATTAAAAAATATATATATCCAGCCCCAAATCAGATAAGTATACCCGATCTGAGCGAAATGAGCTAGGGTTAAACCTTCAAGCGTATGGTGTCTATAGGTAAATCCCCCAATAGATGGTAAAAATCTGGATAACACCCTATTAATACGTCTTTTAATGTGGAACCTAATATTATTCTGGGGGGGGAACCCACAACAGTCTAGGAATTATTTCAGAAAAGACCAGAACACGTTCAGGAATAATTATTATGAATGCACATAAAATCATACGGCGTAATAGAACAACAGTGTTAGCATTTCCCACATCATTTCCCCCCAAATGACAAATAAAAATATCTGGAAAAGGAAAAACCTGCAATAAATGAATAAAAACATCAACAAACTTTCCCATCGCATTCCCCTTATGCCGTACCAATAGATAGAAAATTGTCCTTAGATAAAGCAAGATGTTCCCCATATTCACTGTCACTAGCCCTTCTTTGAGCCCAGAATATAAAAGAATGGCCCACAGTCCAAACAATCTTTCTGTGATGAGAGGACTGCAGTCCAAGGTTCAAATTGGCTTCCATTCTCTAGTGCAGGCAAACTAGTTGTATGCTAGCACTCTCTTCTATCAGGGTGGCTAGGTACGTTGTCACTATCACCCTGTTGAAAATCTTTTACAGATGGAGGTGCTTCCTCAGAATCCTGCAAAACCAAACTCTTCAGGCTGTGGCAAGCCACTCTTCAGGGATTTTTACACCTGTTTCACCCTGTTTGTTCGGGGTGTTTATACCTGCTTCGCCCCCTTTACCTGGTACCTTCCTTAATCTCATCAGATTACAAGGGTGGATCCTTTTCCCCTCTGCTGTTGTGGATCCCTCTGTATGGACAACAATCCTGGTCACAGCTACCATTCTCGTCAAAGGCCCAAAAGAAAAATCACCTTGTTTACCCCCTGTGGACAGGTGCTGGTCTATGATCACATCTCCTGCCTCCGAAAAGACATATACTGTCACCTACAGAAGTGTGAAAAATAAAAACACATCACCATATTGGTAATTCAATTTATCAACAATTTTTTATCCCGTATAAAGCTGGGAGCAAACCACAAATCTGACCCGTGACTCTGACTTCCCCAATTACATCAAAAGAAAAACGCAGAAAAAAACATAGCAACCTTCCCCCGGAAAATCGATAAATTGCGCCTTGTCAAGTCTCAGCTGTAAAGGAGCTTTACCTTCTAAAAAGGCTTGCGCCATCTTCTTAAAATCTGCTGTTAACTCGGTCTGCATTGACAGGCATGCTGTTTTCCATGCAGTGCCCCTAGCATGTGCAATCATCTTCTGAAGAATTATTTGAATGTGCCTTTGAGTGTACCCCTGAACTTTATATGTGTTGTGTGTTAACTGTCCCAAGACTAAGTTCAGATGATGTTGGGTACCCACATTCTGTTGTCCCAATGTGCCTAATTGTTGAATGACCTCGGTCATACCTTCTATGTCTACACTGTTTGCTACCCCCATTCCAGCGCCCATGCCTCCCATGAGTGTATCTGCTACATCCCAGGACCTCCTTCTGGCTACACTATTCCCTGTGGAATGTGCCCATGACATAAAGCCTGTACCTGGGTGGCAGCGACAGTGCTGCAGTTAGGGTAGATATTAGATATTACCCACTCTTCTAAATTAATCTGCCAAGTGATCAATTGAAGCAGAGCCTCCATGATAACTGGAGTTGCCCTCAGTTGATTTAACTGAAAAGGGCCACTTTTTACAACTTGATGTATATCACAAGACGGTAGGTGGGGTTCCTGGGTAGTAACTGGCAGGGTGACTACCTGAGCTTTAGGAGTCGTTGGAACCCCCACTTTTACTGTCACGGTTCCCCTTCTCATTATGCAAGATCTATTTGGACCTTTAAACTCTAGGGACTGTGGGATGCAAAAACCGTATGACCTTCATCCTCCCGGACTAAGGGCGCTATTTTTAAACTCCCCCGTTTTAGTCCCATCATCCTTCCATCATAGAGAGTCCCCGGGGTGCTATCTGATGTATCCCAGAATTCTACCTCTCTATTCCAAAAAGTCCCCTGATCCATTAAACTCACTTCCCATGCTAACCCTTGTGGCCCTCCCCAGAAGAATATGGTAGGTACTCTTTCTTCTGGGAAATTGATTAGCATATCAATGACAAAAGATGTTCCCAACTGTCCTGATTGGACCTTTGTCCCCCTTATTTCCTGAGGCAAATTGCGTACCTTAGGTCGGAAAGAATGTACTCTCTGCAATCTTTCAATAGAGTACCTCCTGACTTACCCATCTAGCATGAGGATAAGTGCTTGAATATATACGGACTGTGTGGTATTGTCTCATGTTGTGACCCGTGTAATGAGGACGGTTACCTGTGTTGACACTCCCTTCCTCGGGATTGCTCTCCCCACCCTCTTGGTCACCTGAAAATGTGGCTGGATCTCGATTTTTTTCTTCTCGTTCCGAGAACCAAACCCTTCTGCTCTCCAGCATTTACGTGTGTGTCTCAAAGTCACCCTCTGTTGGTGGCTCCAGAGTGTGATATAGTTCCCTGTTCTTCTCCTGTAGGAGAAGTGACGCTTACTGCTCGTTCCTCTCCAGGCTAGAACCATCTCACTCTGGAGAACCAAGACAAGGTAATCCCCTACTACACACTCCACCTTTTGCATGTACCCATTGTAATGCAATGTACCTTTTAACAAAACTTTGGATCGGTGCATTAGTTCAGGGAGTGTGATATGCCAGAGCAGATTTACTCTGCTGTTCACATCACACTTCCAGCACACTTGACCCTTCATACCTTTCACCAACATTGTGCCAAATGATCTTTCCTTCCTTCCAGCTAAACTACTCTCCACTACCTAAGTACTATCCTAAGTATTTACCTTTTAAAAAAAAAAAAAAAAAAAAAATATATATATATATATATATATATATATATATATATATATATATACACACACACATATGTATGCTCCCACGGACTTCACCTTTTGAAGCTCTCACCGCACTGCAAACTCTTCCCACATCCCCCCTTCTGTACATACTCGGGTGTAGTATGCACAGAGTACGGATGCCACACATCTGTTGCTGCTTTGCAGGTGAGCTTGCAATGCTCTTACTCGTTTTCGCATTTACTTACCTAGAACTTCATTGATCGCAACTAGCTCTGCTAGAAGTCCTGTTTGCTGTACCCTCTGACCAATGTCTGCCAATGCTACTCCCTCCATATTACAAGAAATGGCTACCTCCCTATAGGAAGGAGCGCTTTGCACTTTAACTATACAGGGCGCAGAACTACACATGCCAGCCTCAGATGCCCGCATGATAATCCCTGAATGCCCACTTGGTAGGCAGTCCCATGGCAGACACTGTACAGGTACACTGACACTCTGTAAATGGCAATTCCTTGCTTACTTGTAATTGCCCCATGAACTGCTTCCCAAGCTCTGTTCTTTGTACTACACTTGGTAGGAGCCGGGAAAAAAAACACTTGACCAATCATTGGACGAGGAAAAACACACAAACAGCCCATCATTGACCTCTTTGTCAAACTCTGGCCCTGTCCACGACAAAAACCGAAAAAAAAACAACGTTTACTGCTCTGCAGTCACGGCGACGGACACCTGGATTGGTCAACTCCCTTTTTATTCCAACTCCGGTACACCCTTATGCACTGTTCTCTCCCTTTTACTCTATTGGGAACTCATGCTGCACCCCTCATTAAGGTGCCTCACTTAAAAGAATAATCCCATAAGTAACCCTGTCCAGAAACCCCCCCTTGCAAATCACTCCCTGGGAAATATCTGACTGCTACGTGTCTCCATATTGATTCCTGGAATGCCAGATAAGATGGCTGCAGTGCACTCACTCATAACAACCTCTTAATCCTATACACAATTGGAAAGGGAGGAAAAAAAAATGAAAATACAATCAGGAAAAACATAGCCTACAATACCGACCATAAATCACAAATCGGAATCACATATAATGTGCAAACGGCCTAAATACTTTACCATGTGTACTACCACCAATAAGTACTTATTTTCTCCTAATAATTAATATCACTTTCATTTTTACACACGGCATATAACATTCAGACTGCTATCCTTCTTCCATACTATCCTACACAATACCATTCAACCACACTACAAATACTAAACAGCTGATCTTGAGAAGTATTTTAAAATCTCGGTATAATTGATAATGCGCGGCGGGAGAGCGAGCGAGCGGCAAATGCAGGAAGTCTTCAGGGCTCTCCAGGCATCCGCTAGAGGCCCAGCCGCTTAGTCTCCAATATGTCTCCAACTGGAGACATATTGGAGACTAAGCGGCTGGGCCTCTAGCGGATGCCTGGAGAGCCCTGAAGACTTCCTGCATTTGCCGCTCGCTCTCCCGCCGCGCATATCGGGAGGGGGGCCCCCCGAGGTGAGGGAGGGAGGGAGGATAGGAGTCGGGGGGCCCCCCGGGGGAATAAAATAATAAAAAAAAATATATAAAAAAAAACAAATACTTAATGGGCCCCTGAAGAAAACGGAAACTTCAGGGGCCCTCGTGCGGCGGCACGGCCTGCACGGCCGTATGTCCGCCACTGTCTCATAGATTCATAATTAACAAGTGTTTATTCAGACGTAGTCCTTACTTTTTATAGATTACATGACGTACAATTAATGTTTATTAATTTTTAGGGAGGGTTTATTGGTTAGTAGAGGTGTGCATAATTATTTAGAAGGTGTGTTATGGGTGTACATATTTAACATAATTAACTATGATGCAATCAACAGCTCAGTGTCTTGTACTGCAAAGAATAGGCTCTGGGTAAGGCGGCCTTCAGAATGTTCTAAGCAGCATCTGTCGACCTTCACCGATACTTTAGTTTGTTTGGTCTCAGAACTGAACAGAGCTGGAACATTCCAAGAACAGAGCTGAACTGATTACAGCATTGTAGCAAATTACACATAAAAATACAGAGTATAAAGTAATATATATATATATATATATATATATATATATATATATATATATATATATATATATATATATATATATATATATGAATATTGAAGAATATGAGCAATGACTGTTTGGGGTAGGGGTCTAATCAATCAATCCTAGATTTAATCAATAACCTATGAGGTAAAGAATGTTATTCAATACCTAATCAATAATATGCCTATGACAGCTCCCTCCTCTGGATCACATTATTTTCCGAAACTAACAATAGATTTTCAATTTGAGATAATTAATGAATTAATTTTCAATACAGGCTGTTAGGATTGAAAATCTAAAACTAATCTTTGCACTATTCTCCTATAAAAATAGAGGGCTGTATCTTTATTTTATTGTAACATTATCCCCTAAATTGGTTTCAATCTAAACTAAACTAACCCTTAACATGACACTACCCAAACTCTAGGGCCTAACTCTAATACTGACCCCCCCCCCCTCCCCCGTGGCTGATTCAATCATTGATTGTAAATTGGCATTAAAAAATATATATATCCAGCCCCAAATCAGATAAGTATACCCGATCTGAGCGAAATGAGCTAGGGTTAAACCTTCAAGCGTATGGTGTCTATAGGTAAATCCCCCAATAGATGGTAAAAATCTGGATAACACCCTATTAATACGTCTTTTAATGTGGAACCTAATATTATTCTGGGGGGGAAACCCACAACAGTCTAGGAATTATTTCAGAAAAGACCAGAACACGTTCAGGAATAATTATTATGAATGCACATAAAATCATACGGCGTAATAGAACAACAGTGTTAGCATTTCCCACATCATTTCCCCCCAAATGACAAATAAAAATATCTGGAAAAGGAAAAACCTGCAATAAATGAATAAAAACATCAACAAACTTTCCCATCGCATTCCCCTTATGCCGTACCAATAGATAGAAAATTGTCCTTAGATAAAGCAAGATGTTCCCCATATTCACAGTCGCTAACCCTTCTTTGAGCCCAGAATATAAAAGAATGGCCCACAGTCCAAACAATCTTTCTGTGATGAGAGGACTGCAGTCCAAGGTTCAAATTGGCTTCCATTCTCTAGTGCAGGCAAACTAGTTGTATGCTAGCACTCTCTTCTATCAGGGTGGCTAGGTACGTTGTCACTATCACCCTGTTGAAAATCTTTTACAGATGGAGGTGCTTCCTCAGAATCCTGCAAAACCAAACTCTTCAGGCTGTGGCAAGCCACTCTTCAGGGATTTTTACACCTGTTTCACCCTGTTTGTTCGGGGTGTTTATACCTGCTTCGCCCCCTTTACCTGGTACCTTCCTTAATCTCATCAGATTACAAGGGTGGATCCTTTTCCCCTCTGCTGTTGTGGATCCCTCTGTATGGACAACGATCCTGGTCACAGCTACCATTCTCGTCAAAGGCCCAAAAGAAAAATCACCTTGTTTACCCCCTGTGGACAGGTGCTGGTCTATGATCACATCTCCTGCCTCCGAAAAGACATATACTGTCACCTACAGAAGTGTGAAAAATAAAAACACATCACCATATTGGTAATTCAATTTATCAACAATTTTTTATCCCGTATAAAGCTGGGAGCAAACCACAAATCTGACCCGTGACTCTGACTTCCCCAATTACATCAAAAGAAAAACGCAGAAAAAAACATAGCAACCTTCCCCCGGAAAATCGATAAATTGCGCCTTGTCAAGTCTCAGCTGTAAAGGAGCTTTACCTTCTAAAAAGGCTTGCGCCATCTTCTTAAAATCTGCTGTTAACTCGGTCTGCATTGACAGGCATGCTGTTTTCCATGCAGTACCCCTAGCATGTGCAATCATCTTCTGAAGAATTATTTGAATGTGCCTTTGAGTGTACCCCTGAACTTTATATGTGTTGTGTGTTAACTGTCCCAAGACTAAGTTCAGATGATGTTGGGTACCCACATTCTGTTGTCCCAATGTGCCTAATTGTTGAATGACCTCGGTCATACCTTCTATGTCTACACTGTTTGCTACCCCCATTCCAGCGCCCATGCCTCCCATGAGTGTATCTGCTACATCCCAGGACCTCCTTCTGGCTACACTATTCCCTGTGGAATGTGCCCATGACATAAAGCCTGTACCTGGGTGGCAGCGACAGTGCTGCAGTTAGGGTAGATATTAGATATTACCCACTCTTCTAAATTAATCTGCCAAGTGATCAATTGAAGCAGAGCCTCCATGATAACTGGAGTTGCCCTCAGTTGATTTAACTGAAAAGGGCCACTTTTTACAACTTGATGTATATCACAAGACGGTAGGTGGGGTTCCTGGGTAGTAACTGGCAGGGTGACTACCTGAGCTTTAGGAGTCGTTGGAACCCCCACTTTTACTGTCACGGTTCCCCTTCTCATTATGCAAGATCTATTTGGACCTTTAAACTCTAGGGACTGTGGGATGCAAAAACCGTATGACCTTCATCCTCCCGGACTAAGGGCGCTATTTTTAAACTCCCCCGTTTTAGTCCCATCACCCTTCCATCATAGAGAGTCCCCAGGGTGCTATCTGATGTATCCCAGAATTCTACCTCTCTATTCCAAAAAGTCCCCTGATCCATTAAACTCACTTCCCATGCTAACCCTTGTGGCCCTCCCCAGAAGACTATGGTAGGTACTCTTTCTTCTGGGAAATTGATTAGCATATCAATGACAAAAGATGTTCCCAACTGTCCTGATTGGACCTTTGTCCCCCTTATTTCCTGAGGCAAATTGCGTACCTTAGGTCGGAAAGAATGTACTCTCTGCAATCTTTCAATAGAGTACCTCCTGACTTACCCATCTAGCATGAGGATAAGTGCTTGAATATATACGGACTGTGTGGTATTGTCTCATGTTGTGACCCGTGTAATGAGGACGGTTACCTGTGTTGACACTCCCTTCCTCGGGATTGCTCTCCCCACCCTCTTGGTCACCTGAAAATGTGGCTGGATCTCGATTTTTTTCTTCTCGTTCCGAGAACCAAACCCTTCTGCTCTCCAGCATTTACGTGTGTGTCTCAAAGTCACCCTCTGTTGGTGGCTCCAGAGTGTGATATAGTTCCCTGTTCTTCTCCTGTAGGAGAAGTGACGCTTACTGCTCGTTCCTCTCCAGGCTAGAACCATCTCACTCTGGAGAACCAAGACAAGGTAATCCCCTACTACACACTCCACCTTTTGCATGTACCCATTGTAATGCAATGTACCTTTTAACAAAACTTTGGATCGGTGCATTAGTTCAGGGAGTGTGATATGCCAGAGCAGATTTACTCTGCTGTTCACATCACACTTCCAGCACACTTGACCCTTCATACCTTTCACCAACATTGTGCCAAATGATCTTTCCTTCCTTCCAGCTAAACTACTCTCCACTACCTAAGTACTATCCTAAGTATTTACCTTTTTTAAAAAAAAATAAAAAAATAATATATATATATATATATATATATATATATATATATATATATATATATACACACACACATATGTATGCTCCCACGGACTTCACCTTTTGAAGCTCTCACCGCACTGCAAACTCTTCCCACATCCCCCCTTCTGTACATACTCGGGTGTAGTATGCACAGAGTACGGATGCCACACATCTGTTGCTGCTTTGCAGGTGAGCTTGCAATGCTCTTACTCGTTTTCGCATTTACTTACCTAGAACTTCATTGATCGCAACTAGCTCTGCTAGAAGTCCTGTTTGCTGTACCCTCTGACCAATGTCTGCCAATGCTACTCCCTCCATATTACAAGAAATGGCTACCTCCCTATAGGAAGGAGCGCTTTGCACTTTAACTATACAGGGCGCAGAACTACACATGCCAGCCTCAGATGCCCGCATGATAATCCCTGAATGCCCACTTGGTAGGCAGTCCCATGGCAGACACTGTACAGGTACACTGACACTCTGTAAATGGCAATTCCTTGCTTACTTGTAATTGCCCCATGAACTGCTTCCCAAGCTCTGTTCTTTGTACTACACTTGGTAGGAGCCGGGAAAAAAAACACTTGACCAATCATTGGACGAGGAAAAACACACAAACAGCCCATCATTGACCTCTTTGTCAAACTCTGGCCCTGTCCACGACAAAAACCGAAAAAAAAACAACGTTTACTGCTCTGCAGTCACGGCGACGGACACCTGGATTGGTCAACTCCCTTTTTATTCCAACTCCGGTACACCCTTATGCACTGTTCTCTCCCTTTTACTCTATTGGGAACTCATGCTGCACCCCTCATTAACCACTTGAGGACCTAGGGCTTTCTACCCCTTAAGGACCGGCCACTTTTTTTCCATTCAGACCACTGCAGCTTTCACGGTTTATTGCTCGCTCATACAACCTACCACCTAAATGAATTTTGGCTCCTTTTCTTGTCACTAATAAAGCTTTCTTTTAGTGCTATTTGATTGCTCCTGCGATTTTTACTTTTTATTATATTCAGCAAAAAAGACATGAATTTTGGCAAAAAAATGATTTTTTTAACTTTCTGTGCTGACAGTTTTCAAATAAAGTAAAATTTCTGTATACATGCAGCGCGAAAAATGTGGACAAACATGTTTTTGATAAAAAAAAACCCATTCAGTGTATATTTATTGGTTTGGGTAAAAGTTATAGCGTTTACAAACTATGGTGCAAAAAGTGAATTTTCCCATTTTCAAGCATCTCTGACTTTTCTGACCCTCTGTCATGTTTCATGAGGGGCTAGAATTCCAGGATAGTATAAATACCCCCCAAATGACCCCATTTTGGAAAGAAGACATCCCAAAGTATTCACTGAGAGGCATAGTGAGTTCATAGAAGATATTATTTTTTGTCACAAGTAAGCGGAAAATGACACTTTGTGAAAAAAAAAAAAAAAAAAAAAAAGTTTCCATTTCTTCTAACTTGCGACAAAAAAAAATGAAATCTGCCACGGACTCACCATGCTCCTCTCTGAATACCTTGAAGTGTCTACTTTCCAAAATGAGGTCATTTGTGGGGTGTGTTTACTGTCCTGACATTTTGGGGGGTGCTAAATTGTAAGCACCCCTGTAAAGCCTGAAGGTGCTCATTGGACTTTGGACCCCTTAGCGCAGTTAGGGTGCAAAAAAGTGCCACACATGTGGTATTGCCGTACTCAGGAGAAGTAGTATAATGTGTTTTGGGGTGTATTTTTACACATACCCATGCTGGGTGGGAGAAATATCTCTGTAAATGACAATTTGTTAATTTTTTTTACACACAATTGTCCATTTACAGAGATCTTTCTCCCACTCAGCATGGGTATGTGTAAAAATACACCACAAAACACATTATACTACTTCTCCTGAGTACGGCGATACCACATGTGTGGCACTTTTTTGCACCCTAACTGCGCTAAAGGGCCCAAAGTCCAATGAGTACCTTTAGAATTTCACAGGTCATTTTGAGAAATTTCGTTTCAAGACTACTCCTCACGGTTTAGGGCCCCTAAAATGCCAGGGCAGTATAGGAACCCCACAAATGACCCCATTTTAGAAAGAAGACACCCCAAGGTATTCCGTTAGGAGTATAGTGAGTTCATAGAAGATTTTATTTTTTTGTCAAAAGTTAGCGGAAATTGATTTTAATTGTGTTTTTTCACAAAGTGTCATTTTCCGCTAACTTTTGACAAAAAATAAAATCTTCTATGAACTCACCATACTCCTAACGGAATACCTTGGGGTGTCTTCTTTCTAAAATGGGGTCATTTGTGGGGTTCCTATACTGCCCTGGCATTTTAGGGGCCCTAAACCGTGAGGAGTAGTCTTGAAACGAAATTTCTCAAAATGACCTGTGAAATTCTAAAGGTACTCATTGGACTTTGGGCCCTTTAGCGCAGTTAGGGTGCAAAAAAGTGCCACACATGTGGTATCGCCGTACTCGGGAGAAGTAGTACAATGTGTTTTGGGGTGTATTTTTACACATACCCATGCTGGGTGGGAGAAATACCTCTGTAAATGGACAATTGTGTGTAAAAAAATCAAAAGATTGTCATTTACAGAGGTATTTCTCCCACCCAGCATGGGTATGTGTAAAAATACACCCCAAAACACATTATACTACTTCTCCCGAGTACGGCGATACCACATGTGTGGCACTTTTTTGCACCCTAACTGCACTAAGGGGCCCAAAGTGCAATGAGTACCTTTAGGATTTCACAGGTCATTTTCGTTTCAAGACTACTCCTCACGGTTTAGGGCCCCTAAAATGCCAGGGCAGTATAGGAACCCCACAAATGACCCCATTTTAGAAAGAAGACACCCCAAGGTATTCCGTTAGGAGTATAGTGAGTTCATAGAAGATTTTATTTTTTTGTCAAAAGTTAGCGGAAATTGATTTTAATAGTTTTTTTTCACAAAGTGTCATTTTCCGCTAACTTGTGACAAAAAATAAAATCTTCTATGAACTCACCATACTCCGTACGGAATACCTTTGGGTGTCTTCTTTCTAGAATGGGGTCATTTGTGGGGTTCCTATACTGCCGTGGCATTTTAGGGGCCCTAAACCGTGAGGAGTAGTCTTGAAACCAAATGTCGCAAAATGACCTGTGAAATCCTAAAGGTACTCATTGGACTTTGGGCCCCTTAGCGTACTTAGGGTGTAAAAAAGTGTCACACATGTGATACCGCCGTACTCAGGAGAAGTAGTATAATGCGTTTTGGGGTGTATTTTTACACATACCCATGCTAAGTGGGAGAAATATCTCTGTAAATGACAATTGTTTGATTTTTTTACACACAATTGTCCATTTACATAGAAATTTCTCCCATCCAGCATGGGTATGTGTAAAAATACACCCCAAAACACATTATACTACTTTTCCTGAGTACAGCGGTACCACATGTGTGACAATTTTTTGCAGCCTAGGTGCGCTAAGGGGCCCAACGTCCTATTCACAGGTCATTTTGAAGCATTTGTTTTCTAGACTACTCCTCGCGGTTTAGGGCCCCTAAAATGCCAGGGCAGTATAGGAACCCCACAAGTGACCCCATTTTAGAAAGAAGACACCCCAAGGTATTCCGTTAGGTGTATGGCGAGTTCATAGAAGATTTTATTTTTTGTCACAAGTTAGTGAAAAATGACACTTTGTGGAAAAAAACCAATAAAAATTAATTTCCGCTAACTTTTGACAAAAAATAAAATCTTCTATGAACTCGTCATACACCTAACAGAATACCTTGGGGTGTCTTTTTTTCTAAAATGGGGTCACTTGTGGGGTTCCTATACCGCTCTGGCATTTTACAGGCCCAAAACCGTGAGTAGTCTGGAAACCAAATGTCTCAAAATGACTGTTCAGGGGTATAAGCATCTGCAAATTTTGATGACAGGTGGTCTATGAGGGGGCGAATTTTGTGGAACCGGTCATAAGCAGGGTGGCCTTTTAGATGACAGGTTGTATTGGGCCTGATCTGATGGATAGGAGTGCTAGGGGGGTGACAGGAGGTGATTGATGGGTGTCTCAGGGGGTGGTTAGAGGGGAAAATAGATGCAATCAATGCACTGGGGAGGTGATCGGAAGGGGGTCTGAGGGGGATCTGAGGGATTGGCCGAGTGATCAGGAGCCCACACGGGGCAAATTGGGGCCTGATCTGATGGGTAGGTGTGCTAGGGGGTGACAGGAGGTGATTGATGGGTGTCTCAAGGTGTGATTAGAGGGGGGGAATAGATGCAAGCAATGCACTGGCGAGGTGATCAGGGCTGGGGTCTGAGGGCATTCTGAGGGTGTGGGCGGGTGATTGAGTGCCCTAGGGGCAGATAGGGGTCTAATCTGATAGGTAGCAGTGACAGGGGGTGATTGATGGGTAATTAGTGGGTGTTTAGGGTAGAGAATAGATGGAAACACTGCGCTTGGGTGGTGATCTGATGTCGGATCTGCGGGCGATCTATTGGTGTGGGTGGGTGATCAGTTTGCCCGCAAGGGGCAGGTTAGGGGCTGATTGATGGGTGGCAGTGACAGCGGGTGATTGATGGGTGGAAGTGACAGGGGGTGATTGATGGGTGGCAGTGACAGGGGGTGATTGATGGGTGATTGATAGGTGATTGACAGGTAATCAGTGGGTTATTACAGGGGAGAACAGATGTAAATATTGCACTGGCGAATTGATAAGGGGGGGTCTGAGGGCAATCTGAGCGTGTAGGCGGGCGATTGGGTGCCCGCAAGGGGCAGATTAGGGTCTGATCTGATGGGTAACAGTGACAGGTGGTGATAGGGGGTGATTGATGGGTGATTGATGGGTAATTAGTGGGTGTTTAGAGAAGATAACAGATGTAAACAATACATTTGGGAGGTAATCTGACGGCGGGTTTGCGGGCGATCTAATGGTGTGGGTGGGTGATCAGATTGCCCGCAAGGGGCAGGTTAGGGGCTGATTGATGGGTGGCAGTGACAGGGGGTGATTGATGGGTGATTGGCAGGTGATTGACAGGTGATCAGTGGGTTATTACAGGGAAGAACAGATGTAATTAATGCACTGGTGAATTGATAAGGGGGGGTCAGAGGGCAATCTGAGCGTGTGGGCGGGTGATTGGGTGCCCGCAAGGGGCAGATTAGGGTCTGATCTGATAGGTAAAAGTGACAGGTGGTGATAGGGGGTGATTGATGGGTGATTGATGGGTAATTAGTGTGTGTTTAGAGGAGAGAATAGATGTAAACAATGGATTTGGGAGGTGATCTGATGTCGGATCTGCGGGCGATCTATTGGTGTGGGGGGGTGATCAGATTGCCCGCAAGGGGCAGGTTAGGGGCTGGCTGATGGGTGGCAGTGACAGGGGGTGATTGACGGGTGATTGATGGGTGATTGACAGGTGATTGACAGGTGATCAGGGGGATAGATGCATACAGTAAACAGGGGGGGTGGTCTGGGGGGGGGGGTCTGGGGAGAATCTGAGGGGTGGGGGGTGATCAGGAGGGGGCAGGGAGCAGGGTGGGGGATAAAATAAAAAATAGCGTTGACAGATAGTGACAGGGAGTGATTGATGGGTGATTAGGGGGGTGATTGGGTGCAAACAGGGGTCTGGGGGGTGGGCAGGGGGGGGTCTGATGGGTGCTGTGGGCGATCTGGGGCAGGGGGGGGGGGAAAAATCAGTGTGCTTGGTGCAGACTAGGGTGGCTGCAGCCTGCCCTGGTGGTCCCTCGGACACTGGGACCACCAGGGCAGGAGGCAGCCTGTATAATACACTTTGTAAACATTACAAAGTGTATTATACACTTTGTATGCGGCGATCGCGGGGTTAACATCCCGCCGGCGCTTCCGTATGGCCGGCGGGATGTTGCGGCGGGTGAGCGGCGCCAGGCGGAGGCGGAGGATCGCGTCACTGATGACGCGATCGCTCCGCCCATGCCCCTACAAGGACCGCCGCCAATTGTCAATACGGCGGTCCTTGCGGGGTGCACTTCCCGGCCGCCAATTGTACATACGGCGGTCGGGAAGTGGTTAAGGTGCCTCACTTAAAGGAATAATCCCATAAGTAACCCTGTCCAGAAACCCCCCCTTGCAAATCACTCCCTGGGAAATATCTGACTGCTACGTGTCTCCATATTGATTCCTGGAATGCCAGATAAGATGGCTGCAGTGCACTCACTCATAACAACCTCTTAATCCTATACACAATTGGAAAGGGAGGCAAAAAAAATGAAAATACAATCAGGAAAAACATAGCCTACAATACCGACCATAAATCACAAATCGGAATCACATATAATGTGCAAACGGCCTAAATACTTTACCATGTGTACTACCACCAATAAGTACTTATTTTCTCCTAATAATTAATATCACTTTCATTTTTACACACGGCATATAACATTCAGACTGCTATCCTTCTTCCATACTATCCTACACAATACCATTCAACCACACTACAAATACTAAACAGCTGATCTTGAGAAGTATTTTAAAATCTCGGTATAATTAATATCCCAATAATTGAGTAACCCCCCCCCCCCCCCCCCCCAGTATCCCTTCTTTTGGACCAAAAAAACTCAAATTCAAAAAATTAAATGACTTCATATCTTGTAAACTGTCATATGTCACAAGACATGCTAAACATGATATGTGATCTGCCAAATAACAATGTGACCCAGAGTTACATGTTGCCTTAACGGCCTGCTGTTAGCGCATGCAGCAAGCTGCATACCCCATACAGATTTTTTGGTAACCTCAATGTTTGTTTTTTTTCGCAATTTTTTTTTTCCCAGATGAATATTGCTTACACAGTTTTACAATATTCTCTAGAATATAATACATACAATACACAATGCAACATTTCCTCAGCAGTGGCATCTAGAAACATTGATTTTTCAATATCTGTGCTTTATTAGTGCAGTGGGGAGGAGCATTTTTCACTTTTTAACCTCTGGGGTACAGCAGAGGGATTTGGTGCTTACTGGCTGGGCAGACCAGGGTTCGAACCCCGGCTCTGCCTGTTCAGTAAGCCAGCACCTATTCAGTAGGAGACCTTTGGCAAGTCTCCCTAACACTGCTACTGCCTATAGAGCGCGCCCTAGTGGCTGCTGCTCTGGCGCTTTGAGTCCGCCAGGAGAAAAGCGCGATATAAATGTTATTTGTCTTGTCTTGTCTTGTCTTATTTTTGTTTGTGGAGCATCAAAGTCAAACATTGTACAGTTGCAAAACAAATAGCATATCAACAATAAGGTAGCAGCGACTCTGCATGCCTTTCTGCTAGGATTCATTACAGAATTTGACAAAAACATAACCTGATAACCATGTTACAATATTCAAAAAGAAATCAACTCATGAAGCACCACTGAGTAACGATATATGAATGTATATACATCTGCAGCATAAGCTACATCAAGTATATATATTCTGCTCAAAAATAAACACTCCTACTGACTAAGTTTACTTATAAGAAAAAACTAAGCCAAACTTTACTTTACTTTACTTAAATCACACACATTATAGGTCTGGGTGACAGCTGTCATTATAGCAATAACTGACATTTTATAAAACCCGTTCCAAAAAAAGATTAGAAAAGCCGAAACCTGTCACGGGAAGAGCCGGACTTTAGATTCTCTGTTCAGTTCGGCATTTCAATACAAATCTAATATTCTGATAAAAAAAGGCTTGCTTGGAGATGTAGTCCTCCCTGTATATACACATTTATACATACACACATTTTGTGTACAGCTGCACTGAGCAGAGGAGGAGTGTAACAAACTGACTTCTCTCCCAGCATGCACCAAGGAACTTGTGGATACTTCGGATGGATGAGGGCAGAGCAGGGATTGCTGCATGAGTGAATGACAAATTGAGCCAGCAGCATTACTCACTATGTGGCTGCAGGCTGGGGTCAGTCTCCCCTGCACACAGATCAACAGGTGACCAGTCACTTTTTACACATTTAATTGCAGCTCTGTTCACACAGAGTTGCATGCCGAAGTTGGGATGGATGGATGTCTGGATCTGTGTGCATAAACATTCTAGTGAAACTAAATAAAAACCGGACTTCCCCTCACGTGGAAAGAAAATCAAACAATCACTCGACACAGTCAGTTTTTTTTCATTTCTTTTTTGTCTCTCTGGACATTCCCACAAATAAACACTTTTAACACATTCCAGGAACATTACATTCCTCCATGTACAACCAGGAACTACATACTTTCTTCCTCACTGAAAAGACCATACACCAGCACTTACAAGCACCTACAAATAGGGAACTGTCTTTGTTGGTCTATATCTGGTCAATCTTCCTTAATTTCGCACTAACACGCTAACTCTGTATTCTCTACCAAACTTACTACATCCTCTTCACCCACTGACCTGTAAAATCTACATACCTCTTAACCTTCCACACTTGCTTAATCTGTCTTGAATAATTTGAAACATTTCCAAGCTCACCCATATAAACGAAAGATTCACTCTATGGCTCAACAAATAATTTCACTTCTAACTTTAGGAAGAAGAGCTCAGGGGCGCCGCGAGGCATAAAGCGAACCAAGCGGTCGCTTGGGGCCTCAAGATCGCAGGGGCCTCGGCGGCTCAGTGACGTCACTGTTTCCCCGCAGCCCCGCGGGGCTGGCAGAGCAGGGCAGGGCAGGGCTACGGGAAGATGGCCGCCACCGAAGCTCTGCTCTGGAGACTATTTATATGCCTCCAGTACAGGGCTCCGGGTGGCCATCTTCCCGTAGCCCTGATTCAATCAGCTCTTGGATTCAATCAGAGATTGGAGGAGGGAGGGAGCTCCGTGGGAACTGCGCGCCTGAGGAGCCGGCCGGGAGACGGGGAGAGAAGACTTCTGCCAGTGCCACTGCCAGGTGAGTAAATTCTTTTCTTTTTGCAGCTCTGAAAATATGGCCCTAATTGTGTTTGATTTCTGCTGAACTGTTCCCTAATTGTGTTTGATTTCTGCTGAGAATGTGCCCTAATTGTGTTTGATATCTGCTCTCTGCTGAACTGTTCCCTAATTGTGTTTGATTTCTGCTGAACTGTTCCCTAATTGCGTTTGATTTCTGCTGAACTGTGCCCTAATTGTGTTTGATTTCTGCTGAAAATGTGCCCTAATTGTGTTTGATTTCTGCTGAACTGTTCCCTAATTGTGTTTGATTTCTGCTGAAAATGTGGCCCTAATTGCGTTTGATATCTGCTGAACTGTTCCCTAATTGCGTTTGATTTCTGCTGAAAATGTGCCCAAATTGCGTTTGATTTCTGCTGAAATGTGGCCTAAATTGCGTTTGATTTCTACTGAAAATGTGCCCTAATTGCGTTTGATTTCTGCTGAAATGTGGCCCAAATTGCGTTTGATTTCTGCTGAAAATGTGCCCTAATTGCGTTTGATTTCTGCTGAAAATGTGCCCAAATTGCGTTTGATTTCTGCTGAAAATGTGCCCTAATTGCGTTTGATTTCTGCTGAAAATGTGCCCAAATTGCGTTTGATTTCTGCTGAAATGTGGCCCAAATTGCGTTTGATTTCTGCTGAAAATGTGCCCTAATTGCGTTGGATTTCTGCTGAAAATGTGCCCAAATTGTGTTTGATTTCTGCTGAAAATGTGCCCAAATTGCGTTTGATTTCTGCTGAAATGTGCCCAAATTGCGTTTGATTTCTGCTGAAAATGTGACCTAATTGCGTTTGATTTCTGCTGAAATGTGGCCCAAATTGCGTTTGATTTCTGCTGAAATGTGGCCCTAATTGCGTATGATTTCTGCTGAAATGTGGCCCAAATTCTGTTTGTTTTCTGTTGAAATGTTGCACAAATTGCGTTTTTATTTTCTGGTGTCTGGGGTAACTGTTGCTGAATTTATTATTTAATGGTCATAGTTGGCTATATTTGCTGTGCTACGGTTAAGCTCCGCCCATACAATGTCATGGCCAAATCCATCTGCGCGCGCCTCAATCACCCCCACATCCATTTTCCCCGCAAACAGCCCCGCCCCAATCCGCCCTCCAGCTCCACCCACATGTCATGGCCACGCCCACTTATGCGGGATAGCCACACCCATTTTTCACCTAGTGCCACTTCCTACAGTCCGCTTGGGGCCACAAAAACCTTAGCTGCACCCCTGGAAGAGCTATCAGTACATGAATGGTTAAGAAAGGAGGGCACCCAGAGGAAAAATAAAACAACCTCCCGCCACATTCATCATAGAAATATGTTTGCACTTTTCCGTCAGAAGAATAATATTTCACTCGTTATCCCGAAGAGAAAAGGGGATAACTGGGCTGTAACTTGCATCACTACGTAAAAAACAAATGAGGATCTTATTCATAATCATCTACAATCCCACAGACACCCAACTTCCAACTCCCTCGGTTTTTTCCTTGCATCACTGAACATTCACACAACACAAAATACTTCAGAAATACTATATTCCTCTATATACAGTCAGCCCAATACTAAAACACACCTTCTCTGCAAACATAAACATACAACACGCTTCCTTAACTACACATCACTGTCCTCAATCTTTTAACTTACAAAGATTCAACAGACCAGACACACGCTATGTGCACTAGAACCAAATACTTAAAGGTGAATAAACACATTACAAATTTCAAAAATAACCAATGATTTACATTAGAAATCAAACACAAGAATCATACAGTTTATCTTCCTAATATTGTCATCATGGCTCAAAATCACTTGATAATGCATTTCTATTTTCCCATTTATATTATTGATAAATAGATAATGACAATTTTACACTAATTTACTTCTAAACTGATTAAAGGTATGGCACGATATGGCTCTATAACACAACACAATTGACCTTTCCAGACCAATAACGGCAGTCTCAGCACAAAACCCAGTATGACAGATGTTTAGGAACACAAAGTATCTGAGCCCCATCTATGTAGCTACTTTTTCATACTGGTAATTTTGTCTCTGACCGCTCAGTTTGTTAAAGAGAATCTGTATTGTTAAAATCACACAAAAGTAAACATACCAGTGCGTTAGGGGACATCTCCTATTACCCTCTGTCACAATTTCACAGCTCCCCGCCGCATTAAAAGTAGTCAAAAACAGTTTTTAAAAGTTTGTTTGTAAACAAACAAAATGGCCACCAAAACAGGAAGTAGGTTGATGTACAGTATGTCCACACATAGAAAATACATCCATACACAAGCAGGCTGTATACACCCTTCCTTTTGAATCTCAAGAGATCATTGTGTGTTTCTTTCCCCCTGTTCTCATGCACTGAAGTTTCAGGCTGCTTGTTTCTTCCTGCAAACAGCTTTGCCCTTGTCTGTAATTCTTCAGTATGTGAAAGCCCAGCCAGCTCAGAGGACGATTTATCCAGCTTGAAAAAGATAAGAGAGAAGAGAGAAGCTGCTCTAATCCTAAACAACACACAGGCAGTGTGCATAGAGGGGCCTGGAAGGGGGAGTTCATAGCAGAACCACAACACTGAAGAACTTGGCAGCCTTCCAGACACAGGCCGACAAGTCTGACAGGGGAAAGATACATTGATTTATTACAGAGACAGTGATAGTATAAAGTGCTGCAGTAAGCCAGAACACATTAGAATAGCTTTTTGAACTTGTAGGATGATAAAAAACAGGATGCAATTTTTGTTACGCAGTCTCTTTAAGGTTTTCTTAAAGTGTCATCATATTAATTTTAAAAATAAATCTTTTTCTACATGAGATACCTAATTCCTATCTAAAACCTCATAGTACTCATGGTAAACAATATTAAAAAAAAAAAAAAAAAAAACAATCTATTTTTCCAGCTATTATACTACAAACTACTGTACCTGCAAATCATAAACAGCATAGATAAACTGACCAAAATTTTGTAAACCTATACTTACCACGCAATCTGCTTACCTTCAGATTTATATGCAGACAATATAACAAACTCATGCATAAACATGCACTATGTCTATGACAAACGTACATATATTCATGCAGCATGCAACATATATTTAGACAAACAGTTTACAGAGTCCAGCGTTATACAAACCTAGTTCCATTCTAACCTACTAGAAAACAGTATTTCATTATGTAACAGAAAACACCCGGGTTCCCATAATAACACTGAAAAAACAACAAACAACTACAAATTCATAAACTTACATCAAATTCATAGATACTCAATTTACCCCATTTACAACACAATCAACTGACAATTCAAATAACTATGAATATTCCAACGTTCACCCATTATACATACACAGACATGAGCACAAACGGGTCACCCAGAACAACAATCAAAAAATCGAATACATTTATCTGCAGACCTAAACTCAAACAGTCACCCTGTGCCATTGCACAGCTCACAGATATAATCAATCTCACAGCTACTCAAACAGATGCATTCCTCAATCATACATCCAGAAATTCTTTCCTGACAAACAGCTCGGAAATACCACAACAACAAATTCGCCCTCACATAAAACAAAACTCCCACTAATACGCTCTCACATTCTCACATAGAAACATAAATAAAACTTTATTTGTATCAAACAGTGATACACAGTGCAAACTTTGTTACAGAAACATCTTGAAAATAGCATCAATAGTAGCGGGAACACACAGAACAAAACTGACATCAGCATATAACAAACTGAATATGGGAAAAACCTGAGATTAATATGAGCGCTCTCTACAACATTTAGAAATACATCTTGTATATACAGTATATAACCCTCAAAATGAACAAATATTAACTACCCCTGAAAATGGAATATGGGTGCGTTCCAAATGTCACCAGTCTCACGCTGTCTACTGCGCAGCTGCAGAAAACCATAACCATACTGAAAATGTTGTGGAACACAGACAATGTTTACACTTACCAATCCCAGGCCGAAACAGCCAGTCTGCATATCGAGTAGATACTGGTGCATTTACAAATCTTACTTCTCCTCAGAATACTGCTCTCTTAACTACTTCCCGACCGCCGTATAGACAAATGGCGGCCGGGAAGCAGACGCCGCAAGGACCGCCGTATTGACAAATGGCGGCGGTCCTTGTTTGGGCATGGGCGGAGCGATCGCGTCATCCGTGACGCGATCCTCCGCCTCCGCCTGTCGCCGCTCACTCGCCGCAACATCCCGCCGGCCATACGGAAGCGCCGGCGGGATGTTAACCCGACGATCGCCGCATACAAAGTGTATAATACACTTTGTAATGTTTACAAAGTGTATTATACAGGCTGCCTCCTGCCCTGGTGGTCCCAGTGTCCGAGGGACCACCAGGGCAGGCTGCAGCCACCCTAGTCTGCACCAAGCACACTGATTTTCTCCCCCCCCCCCGCCCCAGATCGCCCACAGCACCCATCAGACCCCCCCCCTGCCCACCCCCAGACCCCTGTTTGCACCCAATCACCCCCCTAATCACCCATCAATCACTCCCTGTCACTATCTGTCAACGCTATTTTTTTTTATACCCCCCCCCCCTGCCCCCTGCTCCCTCCTGATCACCCCCCCCCACCCCCCAGATTCTCCCCAGACCCCCCCCCCATGCACTGTATGCATCTATCCCCCCTGATCACCTGTCAATCACCTGTCAATCACCCGTCAATCACCCATCAATCACCCATCAATCACCCCCTGTCACTGCCACCCATCAATCAGCCCCTAACCTGCCCCTTGCGGGCAATCTGATCACCCCCCCACACCAATAGATCGCCCGCAGATCCGACATCAGATCACCTCCCAAATCCATTGTTTACATCTATTCTCTCCTCTAAACACACACTAATTACCCATCAATCACCCATCAATCACCCCCTATCACCACCTGTCACTTTTACCTATCAGATCAGACCCTAATCTGCCCCTTGCGGGCACCCAATCACCCGCCCACATGCTCAGATTGCCCTCAGACCCCCCCTTATCAATTCACCAGTGCATTCATTACATCTGTTCTTCCCTGTAATAACCCACTGATCACCTGTCAATCACCTATCACCCATCAATCACCCCCTGTCACTGCCACCCATCAATCAGCCCCTAACCTGCCCCTTGCGGGCAATCTGATCACCCACCCACACCATTAGATCGCCCGCAAACCCGCCGTCAGATTACCTCCCAAATGTATTGTTTACATCTGTTATCTTCTCTAAACACCCACTAATTACCCATCAATCACCCATCAACCCCCCCATATCACTGTTACCTATCAGATCAGACCCTAATCTGCCCCTTGCGGGCACCCAATCACCCGCCTACACGCTCAGATTACCCTCAGACCCCCCCCCCTTATCAATTCGCCAGGGCATTATTTACATCTATCCTTCCCTGTAATACAATACAATAATACAATAACATTTCTATAGCGCTTTTCTCCCATAGGACTCAAAGCGCTTAGGCTCTCTCAGATTCAGTAATTAGTAGGATGAAGTATTCACACAACAAAAGTTATATTTCTGCAAATGCCAAACTGAACAGGTGGGTTTTCAGTCTGGATTTAAACACGTCCAGGGATGGAGCTGTCCTGATCTGTTGAGGTAAGGAGTTCCAAAACGTAGGGGCAGCATGACAGAAGGCTCTGGGACCAAAAGTTTCCAAGTGGACTCTGGATATGACTAGATTATTAGAACCTGTTGATCTGAGAATGCGGGGATTGCTACGCAGCTGCAACATATCTTTCATGTATCCAGGGCCTAAATTATTCAGGGATTTAAATGTCAGTAGGCCGATCTTGAATAGGACCCTCCATTCTATAGGTAGCCAGTGAAGGGAGTGCAGGACTGGCATTATGTGGCAGTGACGGGGTTGGTTGGTTAGCAGTCTGGCAGCAGTATTCTGTATCAGCTGTAGTCGGTACAAGACCTTTTTTGGAAGGCCAGTGTAGAGAGCATTGCAGTAGTCCAGTCGGGATGTGATGAAGGCGTGGACTAAGGTTGGCAGATCTTCTGGGGGTATGAGGTGCTTGATTTTTGCAATGTTCTTCAGGTGAAAATAGGATGATTTCACCACAGCAGAGATTTGAGTTCTGAAGTTTAAATCCCAATCAATTAGAACTCCCAGGCTACGCACATGATCAGAGCTGCGCAGATCCGTGCCTCCTATTCCCAGTGGTGAAGACTGCAAGTTAAGTTGTTTTGTTATCATGCTCTGCCCTCCTATCAGAAGGACTTCAGTTTTGTCTGCATTTAGTTTCAGCCAGTTGTCATTCATCCATTGCTGTAGTTCACGTAAGCAGGCGTTTATAGTTAGAGTTGGGTCTGTCACACCAGGCTTGAAGGAAAGATATAGTTGAGTGTCGTCTGCATAGCAGTGGTATGTCAGGCCATGTTTTTGGATTAGTTTTCCCAGCGGTAACATGTAAATCGTGAAAAGCAGGGGAGAGAGGATTGAGCCCTGGGGCACCCCATACCTAAGTGATACAGGGGTGGACAGGAAGGGCCCCATAGACACTTTGTGGGTTCTGCCACTCAAGAAGGATTGGAACCACTGAAGAACTATGCCATCAATGCCGCAGTATTCCTGTAGCCTGTTTATCAAGATGTCATGGTCAACTGTATCAAAGGCTGCAGAAAGGTCTAGCAGTATGAGGATGGAGCACTCTCCTCTGTCTCTTGCCATGAGCAGGTGGTTGCATATTTGGATGAGGGCCGTTTCAGTGCTGTGGTGTTTCCTGAAGCCAGACTGGAATGGGTCATAACTGTTGTTTTGTAGGATTTTGGCTTCTAGCTGGAGGTAAACAGCTTTTTCAATTAGCTTGCCCAGAAAGGGAAGGTTAGAGACAGGTCTGTAGCTGGTCATTGCATCTGGGTCCAGGGAGGGTTTTTTGAGGAGAGGCCTGATGATTGCTTCCTTCAGTAAAGCAGGAAATATCCCTGATTTTAAGGAACAGTTAACAATTTTTAGGAATACCGGTACGAACAGGTCGGGGCAGTTCAACATGAACTGTGTTGGGCCAGGATCTAGGTCACAGGTAGTTAGGCGGACGTGAAGGAGGATGCTTGATGTGACTTCTTCATCAATTTCTTTGAAGTTTGACCAAGGTGTTACATTGTCTCTGCTAATGGTCTTCGGCGCTATATTAGGCTCAGATGCTGTAAGTTGGATGGCGGACCTTATAGCGGAGACTTTGTCTGTGAAGAAATGGGCAAATTGGTCACAGAGGTCCTTTGAAGACTCGATGTTAAGTTTTTGACATGCCGGGTTGCAGAGTTTTTCCACTGTGCGGAACAGTTGGGCTGGTTTGTTAACTGCATTTGCAATCTCTTGTGATAGAAAGGATGATTTTTTTCCCGTGATTACCTTTTGGTAGCTCTTCAAGTGGAGGATTAAGGCATGTTTGTCTTCTGGGGACTGAGATTTGCGCCACAGTCTCTCAAGTTTTCGGCCTTGTCTTTTCAGCTCTTTTATAGCGTTATCAAACCACTGTGCATGATGGTGTGGAGTAAGATATTTGGTGCGCAGAGGAGCAATGGTCTCAAAGGTGGAGGACACACATTTGTTGTATTTAAACACCAGAGTATCAGGGTCCAAGCTGGAGTCAGTCAATTCATCAAAGCTAAGGTTATCTCGGATATGTTGAGGTGTTAGCCCTTTTAAGCGGCGATATTTTATTTGATTCTTGACCTGGTGTTTGACAGCTGGTATTGAGAGGGAGAAGTGGATAGTGTGATGGTCTGACCAGGCAACAGGATTAATTTCCACATTGGCTATTGACAGCCCAGTATGGAATATAAGGTCCAGAGTGTGGCCTTTCCTGTGAGTAGCAGAGCTGATTGATTGGAGGAAGCCCAGTTCATGTAAGGCACGAGGTAGCTCTATTCCAAGTTTTGAAGAGGAGTCATCCACCCATGTATTGAAATCTCCAAGAACAATCCATCTGGGGTGTTCCAGTGTTAGGTTGCATAGGAGGTCTACAAGTTCCTTAAGGAAGTCTGAGTGTTTTTCTGGTGGGCGGTAGATCAGCAATATGTTAATGTTTTTCTCAGCTGAAAGTTGCACCCCCAAGCATTCAAACGAGTTGGTAGGACCTACAGTAAGTGGTCTGATTTTCAAAGCTGATCTAAAGCAAAGTGCAACCCCTCCTCCCCTGCGTTCTTTCCTGTTGCAGTATATCACGGAATAGTTTGTTGGCACGGCAGCCTCCAGGGTGGGGCCAACTGGTTCAGAAAGCCAGGTTTCAGTCAGGCAGGCCAGATCAGAAGACTCTATTAGATCATGTATGATTGCTGTTTTGTTGTTTATCGATCTGACATTACAGAGGACAGCCTTGATGGGGCTACCCTGGGAGCTAGGGTCTGAGATTGATGACTCCAAGACAGAACAGTCTCCAGATGTGTGGCTGTCATCTCTGCTGGATTGTGCTGGAGCTATTAGGGTTGTTGGCTGGGTGTACTCTGCAGATTTTGTCACAGGGTTATTTTGGTTCTGCGGTGAAGAATATCTTTTCCCACGTCCTCTCGAGCCTCTCTTTGTCTTTCTGAAGATTCCAACAGACTTCAGTAAAATTATTATGGATTTGTCAATTGGATAGATATTTCTTGGTTGGTATACAGCTAGAAGTCTCTCTGCTGAATATTGATGTTTACACATTAGGATGGACAAGAGACAGCTCAGGGCTCCTGCTGAGATGGGTCCTATTTAGAGTCAAGGTGTGAAGTTTGTCAGCTGTGGCTGGTATCCTGCAGAGATCAAAGGGCCTGTATAGACTGAATTGTCCTTACACAGAGATGTATGGATGGACAGCATGAATTTGAAAACACAGTTCTTTGTTTAGGAGTTTGAAGATATAATGTATAATATATGTAGAAAAATATAGTCTATTGAGCATAGATGCTGTAGATAATCGATGAAAGTTACTCACAGGATGGGAGAGGGCAGGCACAAAGAGGCAGAAAGTCTTTAAGGTCTCAGGTCACCCACTGATCACCTGTCAATCACCTGCCAATCACCTATCACCCATCAATCACCCCCTGTCACCCCCTGTCACTGCCACCCAACAATCAGCCCCTAACCTGCCCCTTGCGGGCAATCTGATTACCCACCCACACCAATAGATCGCCCGCAGATCCGAGATCAGATCACCACCCAAGCGCAGCGTTTACTCTCCTCTAAACACCCACTAATTACCCATCAATCACCCATCAATCACCCCCTATCACCACCTGTCACTGTTACCCATCAGATCAGACCCTAATCTGCCCCTTGCGGGCACCCAATCACCCGCCTACACGCTCAGATTACCCTCAGACCCCCCCTTATCAATTCGCCAGTGCAATATTTACATCTGTTCTCCCCTGTAATAACCCACTGATTACCTGTCAATCACCTATCAATCACCCATCAATCACCCCCTGTCACTGCCACCCATCAATCACCCCCTGTCACTGCCACCCATCAATCACCCGCTGTCACTGCCACCCATCAATCAGCCCCTAACCTGCCCCTTGCGGGCAATCTGATCACCCACCCGCACCAATAGATCGCTCGCAGATCCGACGTCCGATCACCTCCCAAGTGCAGTGTTTACATCTGTTCTCTACCCTAAACACCCACTAATTACCCATCAATTACCCCCTGTCACTGCTACCTATCAGATTAGACCCCTATCTGCCCCTAGGGCACTCAATCACCCGCCCACACCCTCAGAATGCCCTCAGACCCCAGCCCTGATCACCTCGCCAGTGCATTGCTTGCATCTATTCCCCCCTCTAATCACACCTTGAGACACCCATCAATCACCTCCTGTCACCCCCTAGCACACCTACCCATCAGATCAGGCCCTAATTTGCCCCGTGTGGGCTCCTGATCACTCGGCCAAACCCTCAGATCCCCCTCAGACCCCCTTCCGATCACCTCCCCAGTGCATTGATTGCATCTATTTTCCCCTCTAACCACCCCCTGAGACACCCATCAATCACCTCCTGTCACCCCCCTAGCACTCCTATCCATCAGATCAGGCCCAATACAACCTGTCATCTAAAAGGCCACCCTGCTTATGACCGGTTCCACAAAATTCGCCCCCTCATAGACCACCTGTCATCAAAATTTGCAGATGCTTATACCCCTGAACAGTCATTTTGAGACATTTGGTTTCCAGACTACTCACGGTTTTGGGCCCGTAAAATGCCAGGGCGGTATAGGAACCCCACAAGTGTCCCCATTTTAGAAAAAAAGACACCCCAAGGTATTCTGTTAGGTGTATGACGAGTTCATAGAAGATTTTATTTTTTGTCAAAAGTTAGCGGAAATTGATTTTTATTGGTTTTTTTCCACAAAGTGTCACTTTCCGCTAACTTTTGACAAAAAAATAAAATTTTCTATGAACTCGTCATACACCTAACAGAATACCTTGGGGTGTCTTCTTTCTAAAATGGGGTCACTTGTGGGGTTCCTATACTGCCCTGGCATTTTAGGGGCCCTAAACCGCGAGGAGTAGTCTAGAAAACAAATGCCTCAAAATGACCTGTGAATAGGACGTTGGGCCCCTTAGCGCACCTAGGCTGCAAAAAAGTGTCACACATGTGGTACCGCCGTACTCAGGAAAAGTAGTATAATGTGTTTTGGGGTGTATTTTTACACATACCCATGCTGGGTGGGAGAAATTTCTATGTAAATGGACAATTGTGTGTAAAAAAAATCAAACAATTGTCATTTACAGAGATATTTCTCCCACTTAGCATGGGTATGTGTAAAAATACACCCCAAAACGCATTATACTACTTCTCCTGAGTACGGCGGTACCACATGTGTGGCACTTTTTTACACCCTAAGTACGCTAAGGGGCCCAAAGTCCAATGAGTACCTTTAGGATTTCACAGGTCATTTTGCGACATTTGGTTTCAAGACTACTCCTCACGGTTTAGGGCCCCTAAAATGCCAGGGCAGTATAGGAACCCCACAAATGACCCCATTCTAGAAAGAAGACACCCAAAGGTATTCCGTACGGAGTATGGTGAGTTCATAGAAGATTTTATTTTTTGTCACAAGTTAGCGGAAAATGACACTTTGTGAAAAAAAACTATTAAAATCAATTTCCGCTAACTTGTGACAAAAAAATAAAAACTTCTATGAACTCACCATACTCCTAACGGAATACCTTGGGGTGTCTTCCTTCTAAAATGTGGTCATTAGTGGGGTTCCTATACTGCCCTGGCATTTTAGGGGCCCTAAACCGCGAGGAGTAGTCTTGAAACAAAAATGACCTGTGAAATCCTAAAGGTACTCATTGGACTTTGGGCCCCTTAGTGCAGTTAGGGTGCAAAAAAGTGCCACACATGTGGTATCGCCGTACTCGGGAGAAGTAGTATAATGTGTTTTGGGGTGTATTTTTACACATACCCATGCTGGGTGGGAGAAATACCTCTGTAAATGACAATCTTTTGATTTTTTTTACACACAATTGTCCATTTACAGAGGTATTTCTCCCACCCAGCATGGGTATGTGTAAAAATACACCCCAAAACACATTGTACTACTTCTCCCGAGTATGGCGATACCACATGTGTGGCACTTTTTTGCACCCTAACTGCGCTAAAGGGCCCAAAGTCCAATGAGTACCTTTAGGATTTCACAGGTCATTTTTGAGAAATTTCGTTTCAAGACTACTCCTCACGGTTTAGGGCCCCTAAAATGCCAGGGCAGTATAGGAACCCCACAAATGACCCCATTTTAGAAAGAAGACACCCCAAGGTATTCCGTTAGTAGTATGGCGAGTTCATAGAAGATTTTATTTTTTGTCACAAGATAGCGGAAATTGATTTTAATTGTGTTTTTTCACAAAGTGTCATTTTCCGCTAACTTTTGACAAAAAATAAAATCTTCTATGAACTCACCATACTCCTAACGGAATACCTTGGGGTGTCTTCTTTCTAAAATAGGGTCATTTGTGGGGTTCCTATACTGCCCTGGCATTTTAGGGGCCCTAAACCGTGAGGAGTAGTCTTGAAACGAAATTTCTCAAAATGACCTGTGAAATCCTAAAGGTACTCATTGGACTTTGGACCCTTTAGCGCAGTTAGGGTGCAAAAAAGTGCCACACATGTGGTATCGCCGTACTCAGGAGAAGTAGTATAATGTGTTTTGTGGTGTATTTTTACACATACCCATGCTGAGTGGGAGAAAGATCTCTGTAAATGGACAATTGTGTGTAAAAAAAATTAACAAATTGTCATTTACAGAGATATTTCTCCCACCCAGCATGGGTATGTGTAAAAATACACCCCAAAACACATTATACTACTTCTCCTGAGTACGGCAATACCACATGTGTGGCACTTTTTTGCAGCCTAACTGCGCTAAGGGGTCCAAAGTCCAATGAGCACCTTTAGGCTTTACAGGGGTGCTTACAATTTAGCACCCCCCAAAATGTCAGGACAGTAAACACACCCCACAAATGACCCCATTTTGGAAAGTAGACCCTTCAAGGTATTCAGAGAGGGGCATGGTGAGTCCGTGGCAGATTTCATTTTTTTATGTCGCAAGTTAGAAGAAATGGAAACTTTTTTTTTTTTCTCACAAAGTGTCATTTTCCGCTTACTTGTGACAAAAAATAATATCTTCTATGAACTCACTATGCCTCTCAGTGAATACTTTGGGATGTCTTCTTTCCAAAATGGGGTCATTTGGGGGGTATTTATACTATCCTGGAATTCTAGCCCCTCATGAAACATGACAGGGGGTCAGAAAAGTCAGAGATGCTTGAAAATGGGAAAATTCACTTTTTGCACCATAGTTTGTAAACGCTATAACTTTTACCCAAACCAATAAATATACACTGAATGGGTTTTTTTTTATCAAAAACATGTTTGTCCACATTTTTCGCGCTGCATGTATACAGAAATTTTACTTTATTTGAAAAATGTCAGCACAGAAAGTTAAAAAAATCATTTTTTTGCCAAAATTCATGTCTTTTTTGATGAATATAATAAAAAGTAAAAATCGCAGGAGCAATCAAATAGCATCAAAAGAAAGCTTTATTAGTGACAAGAAAAGGAGCCAAAACTCATTTACATGGTAGGTTGTATGAGCGAGCAATAAACCGTGAAAGCTGCAGTGGTCTGAATGGAAAAAAAGTGGCCGGTCCTTAAGGGGTAGAAAGCCCTAGGTCCTCAAGTGGTTAAAATATGTCTTAAAAGAGAAAACTCTGCATCCAATATTTTACTGAAACAATAATTAACTTAACTAAAATGAATGAGGGTAACACCTGACAAACACTGACACCAATACACAAACAGCTGCACTCACTTGCAGAATGCGCATTCCCTGTACAGCCCGGAAAGTTGCAGCTATGCTGTTCCTCCAAAGTGTCCGACCAGAGGTGCTGCTAATCACTCCAGGGCTCACCCAGGGACGCCCAATTGATATAGCGGGGAACACCGCTTTGATGGATTTATCCAGGTGATCCAAATTAATGTTAACCTGTTTCTAAGCATGCATGTAGAAACCTCTGAATCAGAGAGACACAGACACCATATCTCATAGATTCATAATTAACAAGTGTTTATTCAGATGTAGTCCTTACTTTTTATAGATTACATGACGTACAATTAATGTTTATTAATTTTTTAGGGAGAGTTTATTGGTTAGTAGAGGTGTGCATAATTATTTAGAGGGTGTGTTATGGGTGTACATATTTAACATAATGAACTATGATGCAATCAACAGCTCAGTGTCTTGTACTGCAAAGAATAGGCTCTGGGTAAGGCGGCCTTCGGAATGTTCTGAGCAGCATCTGTCGACCTTCACCGATACTTTAGTTTGTTTGGTCTCAGAACTGAACAGAGCTGGAACATTCCAAGAACAGAGCTGAACTGATTACAGCATTGTAGCAAATTACACATAAAAATACAGAGTATAAAGTAATATATATATATATATATATATATATATATATATATATATATATATATATATATATATATATATATATATATATATATATATATATATTGAAGAGTATGAGCAATGGCTGTTTGGGGTAGGGGTCTAATTAATCAATCCTAGATTTAATCAATAACCTATGAGGTAAAGAATGTTATTCATTACCTGGGGAGGGAGGCTGGACTCCTGCTGCGCAGCGCCGATGGCGTGCGGAACTCAGAAAACACTGGAAATGCAGGTAATTTGCTAGTGGGATTACCGCTCCCAGCTAATTGCTACCGTCTTTCCCCGAATAAAAGACACTGTCTTATATTCTTTTTGGGGAGGAAATGTGTGCTAGGGCTTATTTTCGGGGGTGGGAGGGGCTAGACGCTGTGTGTATGGGGAGGTGCGTGGTCTCTTACCGCACCTCCCTTGTGGCTGCGTCCCCCTCCGTTCCTGGTAATTCCTCCGGTGGCGGCGGCATAGTAATCCATCTGTGAGGGCGCCCTGTGACCCTCACGCAGTACGCTAGGCCGGCTCTGCGCTGGCGCTCTCTTCCTGTCATCAGGTGCGCCCGGCAGATGCGTCCCAGGCGCACACTGATTAATCAATGTGCGCCTGGGACGCATCTGCCGGGCGCACATGATGACAGGAAGAGGGCGCCAGTGCAGAGCCGGCCTAGCGTACTGCGTGAGGGTCACAGGGCGCCCTCACAGATGGATTACTATGCCGCCGCCACCGGAGGAATTACCAGGAACGGAGGGGGACGCAGCCACAAGGGAGGTGCGGTAAGAGACCACGCACCTCCCCATACACACAGCGCCCCGCCCCCAGCTAGGCCTTATTTTCGGGGTAGGCCTTATATTTCAAGCATGCTTGAAATATAAGGGAGGCCTTACTTTCGGGGTAGGTCTTACTTTAGGGGAAAGACGGTAGGGAGGTTAATATAATAATATGATCTGTTCAGTCACAATTCCATCTCCAAATCCACTGCTGCTGACCTGATAACACTGGGTATGCTTATTGAAATGCTGATTCAATTGCTATGCCTTCTTTAGACTTAATTATTTTACTGATGTGATGGCTAACATGGTACAATACTATATATATAAAAGGAGCCAGCAAGGGGTTAAGATAGAGGATTCTGCCATAAATTCCTCTATTCTTGGCAAGTCCAAAGTCCATGGCTAACATGATACAATACTATATCTATAAAAGGAGCCAGCAAGGGGTTAAGATAGAGGATTCTGCCATAAATTCCTCTATTCCCAGCAAGTCCAAAGTCAAGCATGGGGGCAAAATGCGGCCCAACAAAATCTCTTCACAGTTATTCATTCCATGCAGGCCGTGGCTGCAGTTCCACGTACATGGGCCACCTTGTTTTGCTGCTCTGCCTCATCCTTTGCTCACCTGTAGGTTATAAGCCACCACTGTAGCAATAGCAGTCACTGATTAGCAGCTGCCACTATTTCAGCAACAGTAACAGCCACACAGTAGCAGCTGTTACTGTGCTAACTGCACATGCTATATGGGCTATTTCCGGGGCTGCGGAGTCGGTAAAAAATCCTCAGAATCCAACTTCGACTCTTTAGTTTAGGATACCACCAACTCCTTGACTTAGACTCCTCTAATTTGTATATTTTAATCTTGTTAATTGAAAGCATGTAACATTAAAGGCATCTCATCACTGCCAACGCTTAGGAATTTTAAAGAACAACTGAAGCGAGAGGGATATGGTGGCTGCCATATTCATTCCCTTTTAACCACTTCACCTCCAAGGGTTTTTCCCCTTAAAAAGCCAGAGCAATTTTCACCTGTCATCACTCTATTATTTGCCTATAACTTTAATACTAATCACAACGAAACAATCTATATCTTGTTTTTTTTGCCACCAATTAGGCTATCTTTGGGAGGTACTTTTTGCTAAGAATTATTTAATCCGAACTGCATTTTAACAGGAGAAAGAAAAAAAAATGAAAAACAAATCATTATTTCTCAGTTTTCTGCCATAATAGTTTTAAAATAATACATGCTACCATAATTAAAACCCATACATTTTATTTGCCCATTTGTCCCGGTTATTGCAAAGTTAAAACATTTTCCCTACTACAATGTATGGCGCCAATATTTTACTTGGAAATAAAGGTGCATTTTTTCAGTTTTGCATCCATCCCTAATTACAACCCAATAATTTATAAAGTAACAGTAATATACCCTCTTGACATACATATTAAAAAAAAGTTCAGTCTCAAAGTTAACAATTTATGTATTTTTTGTTGTTGTCATTTTTTTTCTTTTTTTACAAAAATGTTTTGAGGGTAAGTATTGGGGAGTGTGGGAAGTCAGGGGTTAATTTAAAATGTTAAAAAAAAATGTAAAAATAGGTATAAAAAAGAAGTAGATGTAATTTTACTATTTGGCCACAAAACTCACGCATGACTTCCTTATGTGTAGTATTACTACATAAATACTATGCAAAAAGGAAGCAATGTGTGAATGTGTTTATGAATGGCAGCGCCGCCTCATGGCATGGTGAATGCAGCCATTCACATGGGGACCTAAATCAATGAATGGGAATTGTGTTCCTGGGAGGGTCTGAAAGACCCGTCATTTGAAAAAATACAGCTTGTGTACGCGCCTTACGGCTAAAAGTGACTGAACCTTAGTGACTGACCCTCCTGCTCGGCGGATCAGTCAAAAACAGTCTTATCAGTCTGCCAACAGCTTGTAATCGCGTGCAACTGTTGGCAGAACGACTGCCCCATGGGAGGGTTTGACGGACCCGTTTGAAAAAATACGGTGTGTGTACGCGCCTATAGACCCTGAATAAGCATATGCAGATCAGGTGTTTCTGACATTATTATCAGATCTGATAAGATTATCTGCATGCTTGTTTCTGGTGTTAATCAGACAGTACTTCAGCCAAATAGATCAGCAGGGCTGCCAGGCAACTGGTTTTGCTTAACCTCCTTAACGGTTTTGACGGTTATACATGTCAATACAAAACATGCTGTGAACAGTATTGAGGTGCATACACGTCAGTACTCACCTGCAATACTAGACCTTTGCTTGACACATTTTGGCAAGTTACAGGAAAAAAAGGTTATGAAAATTAATTGGATCACTTTTTGCACAGAAATCCTGGGGAAACTAAACGCCAGGGAGGTTAAGAAAATAAATATGGCAGCCTTCTCACCCGAGTTGTCCTTTAAAACTATATGAAGATGGCATCTGCTTTTTGGGAACAAAAACCTTTTATTAACCACTTGCCGACCGCCCACTACCTATGGACGGCGGCAAAGTGGCATGCCCAGGACCACGTAACGACGATGGGCGTCGGGTCCTGGGACTCTTCCTGGCCGGGTATCGCGCGCTGTGATGCGCATCCGCCGGCAATAGGCTCCGCCCACCCGCGACGTCATCCGTTTGGAAGCACCGGCAGGTTGTTAACCCCTCGATTGCCGCGTTACAAGCGTATAATACGCTTTGTAATGTATACAAAGCGTATTATACAGGCTGCCTCCTGCCCTGATGGTCCCAGTGATCGAGGGACCACCAGGGCAGGCTGCAGCCACCCTAGTTTGCACCCAAACATACTGATCTGCCCCCCCCCCCCGCCCTCTGATCGCCCACCGCACCCCTCAGACCCCCCCTGCCCAACTCCTTAGACCCCTGTTTGCACCCAATCACCCCCTAATCACCCATCAATCACTCCCTGTCACTATCTGTCAACGCTATTTTTTAGATTAAGCCCTTAACTGCCCCCTGGGGGCTCCTGATCACCCCCCCCCCCCACACACACACCCTCAGATCCTCCCCAGACCCCCCCCCCCCCGTTTACTGTATACATCTATCCTCCCCTATAATCACCTGTCAATCACCTGTCAATCACCCCCTGTCACTGCTACCCATCAGATCAGACCCTAATCTGTCCCTTGCGGGCGTCTGATCACCCACCCACACCCTCAGATCGCCCGCAGACCCGCCGTCAGATCACCTCCCAAGTGCATTGTTTACATCTGTTCTCTCCTCTAAACACCCACTAATCACCCATCAATCACCCATCAATCACCCCGTCACCACCTGTCACTGCTACCCATCAGATCAGACCCTAATCTGCCCCTTGCGGGCACCCAATCACCTGCCACACCCTAAAATAGCCCCCCAGACCCTCTCTGATCAACTCGCCAGTGCACTGCTTGCATATATTCTCACTTGTAATCACCTACTGATCACCTATCAATCACCCCGTCACCCCCTGTCACCACCTGTCACTGCTACCCATCAGATTAGACCCTAATCTGCCCCTTTGCGGGCACCCAATCACCCGCCTACACCCTCAGATAGCCCCCCAGACCCGCTCTGATCAACTCGCCAGTGCATTGCTTGTATATATTTTCGCTTGTAATCACCTACTGATCACCTATCAATCACCCTGTCACCCCCTGTCACTGCTACTCATCAGATCAGACCCTAATCTGCCCCTTGCGGGCACCCAATCACCCGCCCACACCCTCAGATAGCCCCCCAGACCCACTCTGATCAACTTGACAGTGCATTGCCTGCATATATTCTCCCTTGTAATCACCGACTGATCACCTATCAATCACCCCGTCACCCCCTGTCACCACCTGTCACCGCTACCCATCAGATCAGACCCTAATCTGCACCTTGCGGGCAACTAGTCACCCACCCACACCCTCAGATAGCCCCCCAGACCCGCTCTGATCAACTCGCCAGTGCATTGCTTGCATATATTCTCCTTTGTAATCACCCATCAATCACCCCCTGTCACCACCTGTCACTGCTACACATCATACCTATCAGATCAGACCCTCATCTGCCCCTTGTGGGCACCCAATGTCCGGCCCACACCCTCAGATTTCCTTCAGATACCCCCGATCACCTCCCCAGTGCATTGCTTGCATCTATTCCCCCCTCTATTCACACCCTGAGACACCCATCAATCACCTCCTGTCACCCCCTAGCACACCTACCCATCAAATAAGGCCCTAATTTGCCCCGTGTGGACTCCTGATCACTCAGCCAGACCCTCAGATCCTCCTCAGACCCCTTTCCGATCACCTCCCCAGTGCATTGATTGCATCTATTCTCCCCTCTAATCACCCACTGAGACACCCATCAATCACCTCCTGTCACCACCTGTCACCCCCTAGCACTCCTATTCATCAGATCAGGCCCTAATCTGCCCCCCTGCGGGCTTCTGATCACCCGGCCAAACCCTCACCCACCCCACCGCAGTGACAGAATTTTTTTTTCCTGATCACTGCTGGTACGACTTAATTGTGGCGAGACCAATCGTTATGCCACACAATACGCAACCGCCAATCCAAGAAGCTACTATGCCCAGCCTTTACGGTGGAAGCCACTCCAATATTCCGTACGTAACATTTTTTGGGGCCTTCTCCTTAACATGGGTCTAGTCAAAAAGAATGTATTGCGGTCTTATTGGTCTACGCACCCAATACATCACATGCCCATGTTCTTTGCTGCCATGTCCAGGTCACGATTTGAGAACATCCTGCGCTTCCTGCACTTCAGTGCCAATACAACCTGTCATCTAAGAGGCCACCCTGCTTATGACTGGTTCCACAAAATTCGGCCCCTCATAGACCACCTATCATCAAAATTTGCAGATGCTTATACCCCTGGACAGTCATTTTGAGGCATTTTGTTAATAGACTACTCCTCACGGTTTTGGGCCCCTAAAATGCCAGGACCGTATAGGAACCCTACAAGTGACCCCATTTTAGAAAGAAGACTCCTCAAGGTATTCCGTTAGGTGTATGATGAGTTCATAGAAGATTTTATTTTTTGTCAAAAGTTAGCAGAATTTGATTTTTATTGTTTTTTTTTTCACAAAGTGTCATTTTCCACTAACTTGTGTCAAAAAATAAAATCTTCTATGAACTCACCATACACCTAACGAAATACCTTGGGTGTCTTCTTTCTAAAATGGGGTCACTTGTGGGGTTCCTATACTGCCCTGGCATTTTAGGGGCCCTAAACCGTTAGGAGTAGTCTAGAAACCAAATGCCTGAAAATGACCTGTGAATAGGACGTTGGGCCCCTTTGCGCACCTAGGCTGTAAAAAAAAGTGTCACACATGTGGTATTGCTGTACTCAGGAGAAGTAGTATAATGTGTTTTGGGGTGTATTTTTACACATACCCATGTTGGGTGGGAGAAATATCTCTGTAAATGACATTTTTTTTTTTTACACACAATTGTCCATTTACAGAAATATTTCTCCCATCCAGCATGGGTATGTGTAAAAATACACCCCAAAACACATTATACTACTTCTCCTGAGTACGGCAATACCGCATGTGTGGCAATTTTTTGCACCCTAACTGCGCTAAGGGGCCCAAAGTCCAATGAGTACCTTTAGGATTTCCCAGGTCATTTTGAGACATTTGGTTTCAAGACTACTCCTCACGGTTTAGGGCCCTAAAATGCCAGGGCAGTATAGGAACACCACAAATGACCCCATTATAGAAAGAAGACACCCCAAGGTATTCCGTTAGGAGTATGGTGAGTTCATAGAAGATTTTATTTTTTGTCACAAGTTAGAGGAAATTTATTTTTATCCCCAAAACACATTATACTATTTCTCCTGAGTACGGCGATACCCCATGTGTGACACTTTTTTTGCAGCCTAGGTGCGCTAAGGGGCCCAAAGTCCTATGAGCACCTTTAGGCTTTACAGGAGTGCTTACAATTTAGCACCCCCAAAATGCCAGGACAGTAAACACACCCCACAAATGACCCCATTTTGGAAAGTAGACATCCCAAAGTATTCAGAGAGCGGCACGGTGAGTCTGTGGCAGATTTCATTTTTTTTTTTTGTCGCAAGTTAGCAGAAATGGAAACTTTTTTTATTTATATTTTTTTGTCACAAAATGTCAAACTTTGTGACAAAAAATAACTTGTGACAAAAAATAAAATCTTCTATGGACTCACCATGCCTCTTAGTGAATACTTTGGGATGTCTTCTTTCCAAAATGGGGTCATTTGGGGGGTATTTATACTATCCTGGAACTCTAGCACCTCATGAAACCTGACAGGTGCTCAGAAAAGTCAGAGATGCTTAAAAATGGGAAAATTCACTTTTTGCACCATAGTTTGTAAACGCTATAACTTTTACCCAAACCAATAAATATACACTTATTGGATTTTTTTTTATTAAAGACACAATACATTTGGACAAAAATGTATATAGAAATGTTACTTTATTTGAAAAATGTCAGCACAGAATGTTAAAAAAATCATTTTTTTTGACAAAATTCATGTCTTTTTTGATGAATATAATAAAAATTAAAAATCAGATGACTTCCGGTTCCGGCGCCCGCATGGCGGCAGCGAGAGGAGAAGGCTCCGACTGAGGACCAGAAAAACCCTCCCCGATCTACAATAAAACTAGCCGCGGGAGCTGGGTGGCATAGAGGCGCAGACACAGGACGCGCCCGAGAGGCATCCGGTGCTGCATGGACCGCTAAATTACTCGGTCTAATGCAAGTACGCAGCTGCCCGCGAAAGACGGGCTAATCAAGATGGCGGGCAGAGGAGCAGTGAAGGCCACACCAGGCCGGGCGCAAACTAAAGAAAGTGCGCAGAGAAAGGACGCAGAGTGCGATACAGATGACCAGGGAGAAGAGGAAAGTGGTAAGCAGAGCGATATTCATATAAACTATAAAAAGCTGGCGGAGGAAGTGGGAAAAGTGCTTGCCCCTGATATACAGGCTATCATAGAGAAAACTCTGCAGTATAGACTGAACAGAGGCGCCAAAAAGGATAAAAACAGTGTTTAAAATATTTAAAAAGTTGCTAAGGGGGCAGTGGTGGACTAAACCCCTTTTAAGCAGACACAAAAACTGTGTAATATAACAAGGAAAAATTTATTGGTACACTCCAGGGTTATTATACAACGCGTTTCGCAGGCATAAGCCCGCTTCTTTAGGTAGTAGAGGTAGGAGTACACAGCAAGTTTTCAGGAACACACCTGGCGCCTTTGGACAAAGGTGCCAGGTGTGTTCCTGACAACTTGCTGTGTACTCCTACCTCTAGTACCTGAAGAAGCGGGCTTATGCCTGCGAAACGCGTTGTATAATAACCCTGGAGTGTACCAATAAATTTTTCCTTGTTATATTACACAGTTTTTGTGTCTGCTTAAAAGGGGTTTAGTCCACCACTGCCCCCTTAGCAACTTTTTAAATATTTTAAACACTGTTTTTATCCTTTTGGCGCCTCTGTTCAGTCTATACTGCATCATATATCCACCCTTGGTGGAGGGGGATACCCCCTTTTTCTTCACGTCTACAGAGAGCGACTTCTTAATCCTGAGTGGGGACAGGTCAAACTCCCCACCTGCTTGTTTAGTGGTTGCCTGGAGGTAACCCGGGTTTGTGAATATACACTTTTTACTCCTTTCCATTATACCATTTTTGCCTTGACTTACTACACTATATTGGGCTCTCGGTTCCTCTTTCTTTTTATATAGAGAAAACTCTGGCTAACTCCCTAAAAGTGATCAAAAAAGACATTACTGAACAAAAAAAGAGGATTACAAATGTGGAGCAACGTATAAGCGCATGTGAAGACGATCTCAGTGCAGCTAACATTAAGATTGAGAAACTCACACATGATAATACAGCTGCTTATGCAAGCATAGAAGACCTAGAAAACAGGTCGAGACGAAACAATCTACGTGTAGTCGGAAAAACAGAGGACATCCTCCCAGACCAGCTCAAAGAATTATGCTCAGAACAAATACCAAAGTTGCTGGGCCTTCCATCACCGCTCAAAGTGAAAAGGGTGCATAGGGTGGGCCCCCCAAAAAACAAGAACAAAAAAGGGCCTCCACGCATGGTCATGGCAAGATACCTCGACTACGCAGACAAGGTAGCTCTAATGGCGGCATACAGAGCGCAAGATCAAGATCTGACCATACGGAGCCACACAGTACGCCTCTTCAATGATTTTTCGGCAGAGGTGTCACAAAAGAGAAAAGCTTTTGGCAAAGTGTGCAATACTCTACAGCAAAAAGCTCAAGTTTGCTTTAATGTACCCAGCAGTTTTAACGGTAACAGACCACGAGGACAACATCCATGCATTTGACACACAGGAGTAAGTGGTATCCTTTCTGGAAGGCCTGGACACTGCAATAAATCCAACAGACTCTGCAGACTAGGTATGAGAAACCTGCAACGGGAACTCACCATTCACCACGAATGATCAAAAGGAACTAATGTAAGGCACAGAACCGAAACAGGTTAAAATTTGCTATGCATTATAAATAACTAAAAACTGATAAGTTAATGTAAGCATAAGCATTGACTTTTTATGAATAGCTGTGCAAACTACATTGGCATAATGTTTGAAGGTAGTTTTGACTTGAGATACTAGTTCTAGTTCTAGTTTTGGGAAGTTGGAAAGTTTCAATTATAAATAGCGTTATCTACACATAGTTTAAAAGCGAGAGCCATCAAACATCAATAAGGTCGGGAAAAATGGGGTAAAACTGGTTTCCTTGTTTAAAGTCTGGGGTAAGGAGGGACCATTTCATGCGGGGAAGAAGAGAAGTCCCCTACAGTGAGGGATTAATGGGGAATTCGTTAGGGTTAGGGAGGGGAGAGGGTGTTTTTTTCTGTTTGGGGTCTCTCAGCAAGTATAAATGTTTCTTATCCCAAACATAGCAATCTGCAACCTGGAAACATTCACCTACAAAATCCAATTGGGTTAGGATGAAACTAATCTCCTGGAATGTTAAGGGCATGCAATCTCCTGGCAAACGGTCCCATATATTGTGTCACTTAGGAAAATTTAAACCGGACATTTGCCTGCTCCAGGAGACTCGCTTAACAACAGATCTATATAAATATATGAGAAAATTCTGGGTAGGAGAAGTATTGGGCTCACCAGCAATAGATAAAAAAGCGGGAGTTCTATATCTAATCAGTAAAAAGTTAAATTATAAAATACTAAGCCATGAACATGATGCAGAAGGAAGGTGGTCCAGACTGCAGCTGCAACTACCAGGGGAAAAATTATCTTATATAGGCCCATATGCAATTCACTTTTTCTCCTGAGTTTTCTCCTAGGTGATATTTTTACAACTTGCCATAAAATGTTTTTTAAGTAACCAGCAAGCAAGAAATTACTAAAAAATAAATTTGATAGTATATTTTCACCAACTTTTGGGTACTTTTTCAATTGTAAAATGCTGAAAATTTAGTTTATAGAGAAGATGAAAATGATCTCCTAGGAGATAACTCAGGTGAAAAAATTAATTGCATATGGGCCATAATGTGTATCGTCCACATATAGAACATGCCAAATTCTTCCAGGTCTTACAAAATAAAATATTAGCGGAACAGACCGCTCAAGTAGTCGTGGGAGGAGATTTTAATACAGTACCAAACCTCTGGGAAGATAGAAGTCACCCAAAGAAAGCTCTGCAACACAGGGATAAATATATTAAAACTTTATGGAAGCAGGCGCATTGTTAGATTCCTGGAGATACATGCACCCGCTAGACCATGATTTTACCTTCTATTCACCCACTCATAAAACGCTATCCAGGATTGATCTCTTTCTAATACATGGTAGTTTGGCCTCTAGATTAATTAAATCTTCAATAGAGGACATGCTTATTTCCGATCACTCCCCAGTACTGCTTGAACTGGAGGACTCCTTTCCCAGAGGTTCTGACATAATGTGGCGCTTCCCAACGGCACTATATGGAAATTAAGAATTTGAAAGTAAATTGAGACTCTGGTGGCAAGAGTATGCAATAGAAAATGATGCACACAAAGATAATCCAGCTCTTTTCTGGGAAGCAGGGAAAGCAGTGTTGCGTGGAAGAATTATATCATATGTATCTGGCAAAAAAAATACAGGCGCATAAAAACTATGCCCAGGAAGTGATTAAGATTAGAAATGCGTATAGCGATTTTAAACAGCATCCCTCGGAAGGCAGCAGAGAAAAATGGCAAGAGGCCAAAATGAAGGGAGACATTTGGTTTAAATTGCAGACAGAGCTTCAGAAACCATATACAAACCTTACCTTCCATAAATTTGGGGAAAAAGCAGAGAAATTGCTTGCAAATATGGCAAAGCTGAGGGGGAAAACACAACAAGCCTTACAATTGAGAAATCAAAAGGGGGAACTTCAATCTAATCCAAAGGTCATAAACACGATTTTCAAAGATTTTTATGAGAAGTTATATTCTTCCACGGACCCTGACACCTCAAACTTATCAGAGGCATTGGCCGCCCTACCTGTCAAGAAACTCACTGATGACCAAATAAATGACCTAAATGTTGAGATAGGAGTGCAGGAGGTCAGGGAAGCAATGAAAAGCCTGTCAAATCAGAAATCCCCAGGACCTGATGGGTACTCTGCTGAGTTTTATAAAATATTGAAACAAGATGTAACTGAACACCTCACCACGTTATTTACTCACATAATGAAAAATGAATGCTACCCAGAAACTGGAGGAACAGCTTATGTTAAATTACTCCCCAAGGAGGGAAAGGATTTATGTGAAGCAGCGGGATATAGGCCCATCTCCCTCATAAACCAGGACGCCAAAATTTTATCAAAAATATTAGCAGAAAGATTAGCTCAGCTAATGCCGGACCTAATTCACACAAACCAAGCAGGATTTGTAAGGGGTAGAGCTCGGGTCACAAACATAAGAAAACTACTGACAATAATAGAACACGTGCATGCTTATCCCAAAACATATAAATCATCTGCTGTCCTTGTGCTGAATGCTGAAAAAGCATTTGATAGTGTGGAGTGGGGTTGGCTGCTGGGGGTGATGCAGAGAATGGGCTTTTCTGGACCCTTCTTAAAAGCAGTAAAAGCTATGTACTCTTGTCAAAAAGCTAGAATAATGACACATGAATTCCTCTTGGAAGCACTTGTGATGCAAAGAGGTGTTAGACAATGTTGCACGCTGTCTCCTCTTTTATTCAATATAGCACTGGAGCCGCTGGCTACGCTTTTACGAAAACTCATAGCAGGAATAAAAGTAGGCGAGGTGGAGATCTAGCAATCATTTTTTGCTGATGATATCCTCCTTTTTTGGAGGATCCCTTGACACAAATACCTAAGCTATTTGACATACTAACGGAGTTCTCAGCCCTCTCAGAGTTAAAGATTAACATAGATAAATAGTGTAACTATGTAACTATGTGAGCTAATGCCCCTTTCAAAACAGGCAGACACTAGGCAATGGCCTACTTTGGGTTTGAAAGTAACGCACTCTCATATAAAATATTTGGGAATAAAAGTTTCTAGAGACCCAACACAGCTATATTCATTAAACTATGTTCCCTTATTCCAGCAACTTAAAGAGAACCCGAGGTGTGTTTTAAGAATGTTATCTGCATACAGAGGCTGGATCTGCCTATACAGCCCAGCCTCTTTTGCTATCCCAAACCCCACTAAGGTCCCCCTGCACTCTGCAATCCCTCATAAATCACCGCCGTGCTGTGAGGCTGTGTTTACATCTGTAGTGTCAGTCTCAGCTGCTCCTCCGCCTCCTGCATAGCTCCGGTACCTGCCCCTGTCCCTTCCCTCCAATCAGCAGAGAGGGAAGGGATGCAGGCGGGGACCGGAGTTCTGCAGGAGGCGGGGAGAGCAGCAGACTGACACTATAGAGATAAACACAGCCAGCTCTGACAAGCTGTTTGTCAGCAGCGTGGCTGTGATTTATGAGGGATTGCAGAGTGCAGGGGGACCTTAGGGGGGTTTGGGATGGCAACAGAGGCTGGGCTGTATAGGCAGATCCAGCCTCTGTATGCAGATAATATTCTTCAAACCCATCTCTTTAAAAGCCAGCTGGATAGATGGGACAAATTGCCACTAGGTATAGCAGGAAGAGCAGCCCTTATAAAAATGACAACGATGGGAAGGCTGCTATACCCCATGCAGACAATCCCATTCCTTATCCAGCACAGGGACATACAGACACTGGAAGCTTCTTTAATAAGTTTCTGTGGAAAGGAAAAAGACCTCGCATTGCTCTTAAAAAACTCCAAAAGAGCAAGCAATTAGGAGGGTTAAATCTCCCAAATATAAGAAGGTACAACCTATCAGCACTTCTTAGGCATGTTCAGGATTGGATTAAAGAAACAAGTAAAAGCTCAAACTTAGCTCTAGAAGCAGAAATCGCGAAACCCTGGTCGCTCCTTGGCCTCCTGCACTCTAAACCAACAGAACTCCCAGTAAGGCTTAGGCAAAATGTCATTTTCAGAGATACGGTGAGGACCTGGAGAGCAGTCAGGAAACTTTTTGGTGTGCATTGTTTGGTATCCAAATATATGCCCATATGGGGGAACCCCCATTTTCCAATAAGTATCACGAAGAAATTATTTTCTGGGTGGGACCAGAAAGGAATTACAAAATTGGGAAACCTTCTACACTTAGACACTGGCACGTGGATGTCCTTCGCTGATCTGCGCAAAAAATACTCGATAACAGCAGCAGATATTTTTCCCTATCTCCAGATACAATCTTTTGTAAAGTCGCACGTAGCCAATGTCTCAGCTATAGTGCTCCTAAACGCTTTTGACAAATTGATAAATCTGGGAGGACCCATAAAATCTTTATCGGAATTGGTAGCTTGCTTGATAGGAATAGAAAAATCAAAATTGACACAGGTGAGTTTTAAAGCGTGGAATAAAGATTTCCAAACTGAAAATATGGGAGAGTGTATTATCCAGGGATTAACTACATATAGATCTTATATAGTGAATGAACAGCATAGAACGTCTCACTTACTTTTTATGCATAGGGCTAAATATGCATTCAGTATCAAGTATACACACCCTCCACCACACTATAAACCAGAATGCCCAAAATGTTTGGTGCCAAATGCAAATTTAAAGCACTGTATATGGGAATGTCAAGACTAGGTAGACCACTTTTGGGAAAGAGTAATCGAATATGCAAACAAGCTATGTAAGAAAAAAGTCAAAAAGTCTTATTTATTATGTTTATTCCATCACCATGCAATACAAAGTGAGAACAACTATGAAAATCCTTCTGAACTTTTCCATATTACACTAGCGACAGCCAAGCGTGTCATTTTTCAAGTCTGGATTCAACCATGTTCACCTACACTGAAAATGCTCCGAAAGGAACTTCTATCACTCTTCAGCCTGGAAAAAATGCAGGTTTCTCAAAGCCTAGAAATAAGGTCAAAAAAGTTCTTCAAAGTGTGGAGACATTACATCATAGACACCTTTACGGCTTCTGAGATAAATATGTTTATGAAGGACTTTGTACTAACTACCTGGTATTGCATTGAAGACCTAAGTGACTCGTTAGGAGCTCTCAAATATCATCCTACCGTTGAATGACTAAATAGGAATTACACCAAGGTGTTATCTGTAATATAGTTGGTTGCATACATCACACAACATTTGCTGAGAGACAAGGAGGGGGAAAGGGGTTGGGGAAAGGGGAGGGATAGGGTCCTTTCTCTGGATCAAGGTTTTCCTCTAAATACACAATGTTGTAGTCCTTGACTATAACTGTTAATTGTAAATGTCAGATTGTACCATAACTTTGATCTATGATGTGGTGAAAAATGAAAATGCTAATAAAACATGTTTCAAAAAAAAACAAAAAACTAAAAATCATAGCAGCAATCAAATAGCACCAAAAGAAAGCTGTACTAGGGACAAGAAAAGAAGGTAAAATTCATTTAGATGGTAGGTTGTATGACCAAGCAATAAACCGTTAAAGCTGCAGTGGTCTGAATGGAAAAAAAGTGTCTGGTCCTTAATTTTATGACTGCAGTCCTTAAGTGGTTAAGTCAATTAAAATCTGAGGCAGCAACAATAAAACGGAAAATTGTATACTTACCTATCGGTAATTTTCCTTTCCTGATGCATCCATGGCAGCACCTACGGGTTGTTGCTCCGCCCACAATCCCCATAGGACAAGTGAATAGATAAGTTAAACCCCACCCTACTACTCCCTGTCTGTTCTATTTTTCGACCTCACCGAGCAATAGGGTGGGTCCTATGTGCTGCCATGGATGCATCAGGAAAGGAAAATTACCGATAGGTAAGTATACAATTTTCCGTTTTCCTAATGCCTCCATGGCAGCACCTACGGGATATAACTAGCTAAATAATATAATCAAGGGAGGGCAACTATTGCTGGTGCACAAAAAAGTATTATTTTATTACCGTGCCAAAACAACACAAGAAATATTTGTCAAGCAAACGTAAATATCAGAATATGCATAGAATTAGTATGACATAAATCATCGAGGTTTGGGAATTGAAAGAACAGCCCTACCAAAGTCAATGGTGGAATTTGCTGCTGGATCGACCTTGTAGTGCTGCATAAATGCATGGATAGAACTCCAACTAGCTGCCTGGCAGATCTTCTCTGCCGAAACTCTAGAATATGCTGCCCATGAAGGCACTGGCGAACTGAGGGGGCTATTCCGGGTGTCTGGAACCTCCCCCCTGCACTGAGCTGTGTATTCAGCCAGGGAAGCCCACATAATATAAACAGCCTCATTCTCCCTCCCTTCTTACTTCTGGTGCTTCCCTCCAGCTAATAGAATGAGAGAGGCAGCCCAGCTTCCCTCACAAGAAGATGCAGCCTGCAGTGAGAGAATGTTGATTATGGAGTCCTGGACTCTCCACAGCACAGAAGTGTCAGACATGATGAAATTAGAGTACAGGCAAGCTGGTAAATATACACAGCATGATGCAGAGCTTGCCTGGACTCAGGGTCTGTGGGCAAACATCTGTCTGGTCTCTCCCCATTGTTTCTAATGACTGCATGTGTGGGTAAGGTGTTTAACAAGCTGAAAAGTTTTTGACAGTCCCTAGACTCCAGGAGGGCTTCTTTCTGACTTGTGTGAGAGACTGACGGGGACAGGAGTCCGATTACAGGCAAGTAGCCTGTGTGATGTGGGACTGCAATACAGATAAGTTATCTGCTCCATCTCAGGCTATTCTCAATTTTTCCACTCCTCTCTCTGGGCTAGTGCACGCCAAAATGACAATAGCAATCGCTAGCAATTTGTGAGTGTGATTTTGTGAAGTGATTTTCAGAGCGATTTTTGAATGAATTGCTCAAAAACATGCTACATGCAGTATATACCTGTGATTTTGAAAAAATCACAACGCTGCTGTGGGAACACCCACATAGGGTAACATTAGCCAAGCGCTTTTCAAATCACTGTTGATTTGAAAAACGCTCAGAAGCACTCTTGGTGTGCACCAGCCTCCTTCATTCACCTTTGTTTCCCTCTTCCCCTAGAGCTGGCTGTGTGTTCTTGTCATACAGGAAAGCTAAATAAAAGTGCAATCCTGGTGAGGCAAAATATTATTATTTAGTATTTATATAGCGCCGCCATCTTCCGCAGATGCATATATCCCTGCATCATATGGGTATCGCTTGCGCTATGTGACACTATGTAGCATATTCCACTGAATTGTCAAAACTAAGTCTATCTCCTGTTCCTCTCTTGGGGAGTTGTTCCAGCGCTGTACCCCGTTCACATTTGCTGCTACCAGAAGCCCTCAGAAACACTCGTGTCCTTGAGTACTTCCAAAGATAGGCAGCTCCATAATACGCCAGCGCACTTTTGTGCATGGGCAGTATGGAGCCACCTGTATTCAGAAGCACTCGGGGACATACGTGCTTCTGGATCTTTCAGGAACCCCCCCTTAAAAATCCTGCGTTTGCCCCTGGAAGTTGCCATGGATCTGGTGGAGTGGGCTTTCAACTCCTGTGGAGGCTCCAGATTACTGACTCTATAAGCAGTTTCAATTGCCTTCACGATCCAGGATGATATAGATCTAGAGGATGCTGCCTCTCCTTTTCTATACCCTGATGTGATGATAAACAGTCTGTCTGATTTTCTAAAGCTTTCTGTCATTTTTAGGTACTGTTTAAGTACTCGTGACACATCCAGACTGTGTGGCTCTTCCGTATCTGTGGTCTGGAAAGTGGGCAGTGTCCATTCCTGATTGAAATGGAATATAGTCGATACTTTCGGAAGAAAGTGTTGGACCGGGCGTATGATTAATCTGTCTGGGAAAAAATTTAGAGAGGGTTCCGTTATTCCGATGGCCTGCAGTTCTGACACTCTCTTAGCTGAGGCTTTTGCTAATAGAAAAATGGCTTTTAGGGTAAGATGCCACTGTGAACTGCTTTCAAGGGGCTCGAAGGGAGGGCCTGAAAGTGCCTCCAAGACTATAGGTAGGTCCCACTTTGGAAACGTATTACGCAGTGGAGGTTTAATTTTCATGGCTGCTTTTAAAAATTGGCATACCAATGGTTCTGTTGCCCATCTCCTCCTTAGTGCTGAGATAGCTGTCACTTGGCACTTAAGAGTCGAGTATCCCAGCTGTTTATCCAATCCTGTCTGTAGAAACTGTAGTATTTGATGTACTCCTGGATGGAGTGGGTCAAACTGTTGTTGGTTAGCGAAATTTGTGAATTTATTCCAGGTTGCGTGATAAGTTCGGTTTGTTGTAGGTTTCCTCGCTTTTAATAGTGTTCTGATGACTTCTTCTTAGCATCCTGCGTCCCTTAGTTTTTTCCCTTCAATAGCCATACCGTTAAAGCTAACTTGTGTGGGTTGGGATGCAGAAACGGTTCCTGCTGTAACATGTCCGTTTCCACTGGTATTGTCCATGGGGGCTGTATCTTCAGTCTCCATAACTGGGAAAACCAAGGACGATGTGGCCAGTACGGAATTACCGCTATCACTTCCATTGTTTCTTGGGCTATTCTCCTGAGTAGTCTGCTCAACATAGGGACAGGCGGAAAAACGTATCCCCGATCGAAGTTCCACGGTGCTGACATCGCATCCGTTGCTTCCGCTTTGGGCGTCTTCCAGCGGGAGAAGAATCTCTGACATTTCGCATTCCAGGGGGTCGCCATTAGATCTACTTGTGGCTTCCCATACTTCCTGCAGATTCTCTCGAAGATCCTTTGGTTCAGAGACCATTCGTTGTGGCAGAGCTTGCTGCGACTCAAGAAATCTGCTTTCGTATTCTGGATCCCCGGAATGTATAGGGCTTTCAAATCCGCTAGATTGTTTTCTGCTAGATCTATAATTCGTGCTGTTTCCATTAGTAATCTCCTGCTCCTCGTGCCCCCCTGTTTGTTGATATAAGCCACTGCTGTTCTGTTGTCCATCCTCAGTATGACTGCTCTCTTGTATAGGGTCGGCAGGAAGTGACAAAGAGCATAGTAAGCTGCTCTCATCTCCAAGATGTTGATTGTTTCTCTTGATTCCTTCTTGTGCCAGGTTCCCTGAACTGTTGCTGCTGCCAGGAATGCTCCCCAACCCCTGTTGCTTGCATCTGTTGTCAGCACTAATGGTTGTTGCTTGACTATGGTCTGGGTTCTCGATAGATTTGCTATGTTTTCCCACCAGAGGAGGCTCTCCTTGATTGAATGAGTTAAGAGAATTTCCTGATTCATGTTGATACCATCCCATTGGGTGAGGAATTCCCACTGGAAAATTCTCATGTGCCACCGCGCCCATGGGACCATGGGTATCGTTGACGTCAGGACTCCTAAGAGGCTGAGGCATTGTCTCGCTCTCCAGGTTTGGGTATGTATCGCCTGTCATACTCTTTGCATTATACTGTGTATCTTTTCTTCCGGCAGACCTACTGAGTTGTAGACAGTCTGAAATCTTGCCCCTAAGAACACCATATCCTGTAGTGGAGTGAGCTGACTTTTCTCCCAACTTATCCTCCAGCCGAAGGTTTGGAGGGTAGATAAGAGAAGATTTCTCTGAGATAGAATTAACTGCCTGTCTTGGGATAGAAGTAGTATGTCGTCCAGGTAGTGATGTGTCCTTAACCCCTTCAGGCGCAATAGGGCTATTACCTGGACTAATACTTTTGAGAATGTCCTGGGAGCAGTACTTATTCCGAAACGGAGGCACGTAAACTGTAGGTGTAACTTTCCCATGCAGAACCGTAGGTACCTTTGAAAGTCCTGATGGATAGGAATATGCAGGTATGCATCTTCTAGGTCCGCTGATAACATCCAGTCTCCTTGCTCCACAGATAGGATTATTGACTGCAAAGATTCCATTTTGAAATTATGTGATCTTATATGCTCGTTCAGTATTCTGAGGTCCAGCACTGGTCTCAGCTTTCCTGACTTCTTCTCCACCAAAAACAGGGGTGAGTATACGCTTACATCTGAAAATGGCGCCTGTGAATAATGGCGCACGGTGTTGCCGCTAATCCGTTTGCCGCTTATCGCTATTTAACGTTAAAGCCTTATCGTTATTTAGCGTTAACACACAGAACCCTCTCTGTACCTACTCCTAACCCATAAACCCCCCTGGTGGTGCCTAACCCTAACCACCCCCCTGGTGGTGCCTAACCCTAACCACCCCCCTGGTGGTGCCTAACCCTAACCACCTCCCTGGTGGTGCCTAACCCTAACCACCCCCCTGGTGGTGCCTAACCCTAACCACCCCCCTTGGTGGTGCCTAACCCTAACCACCCCCCTGGTGGTGCCTAAACCTAACCACCCCCCTGGTGGTGTATATTGTACTGTAACTATACCTAACCCTACTCTCACACAGAACCCTCCCTTTACCTATCCCTAACCCTAAGACCCCCCTGGTGGTGCCTAACCCTAAGACCCCCTGGTGGTGTTTAACCCTAAGACCCCCCTGGTGGTGCCTAACCCTAAAAACCCCCTGGTGGTGTCTAACCCTAACCACCCCCTGATGATGCCTAACCCTAAGATCCCCCGGTGGTGCCTAACCCTAACCTTGACAGTGTTACATTAAATCCATTCACTGTTTTGCAGTTAAATAACGTCTGCAGTTTGGCTTATGTAGGGCGCTATTGATAAATAATGTTAGTGTGTGCCACTATTGATAAATAACGTTAGTGTGTGCCACTATTGATAAATAACGTTAGTGTGTGCCGTTTTTCTTCTTTTTTCCTTGTGCGCCATTATTATGCAGTACTAACGATAAATAGCGATAAGCGTATCTTTTTAATGTGGCGCCATTTGTATGCATAGGCGCTGTGCGCCATTATTCACTGATCCGGAGTATACACCCTTCCCTCTCTCTTCTATAGGTACTTGAGTTACAGCTTTCTTTGAGACTAACTCTTGAATGTATGTTTCCAGTATTTGTCTTTTCTCGTTCGTTGTTGGGATCTTTGTTGACACGAATGTGTGTGTGTTTATGAAACTCCAACGATGCCCCTGAGTAATTGTCTCCAGCACCAAGGGATTCCGAATATGCTCCGTCCAAATGTGTCCGAACCATTGGAGCCTGCCGCCCACTGGGCACACCTGGGCGGACGCACCATCAAAACCCCTTTGAGGTACTGGGAGCAGCCGGAGTCGTTTTTTGCTTGTTTAGCCTCTGGAGAGTTGATTGACCTCCCTGCCAATTTTTCCTAAATTCCTTTCCTGGTCTGTATGCCCTTGCATTACGATACCTCGTCTGCTGAAACTGGCTTGTTTGGGAGGGGAACTGTCTCTTTGTCTTGCGATCTTGGGGTATTAATCCTGATTTCCCTCCAGTGACCTTGGAAATCGCTGAATCCATTCTGTCACCGAAGAGTGACCTTCCGTCAAACGGAATTTTGCACCAATTTTGTTTTGACATTGGATCCGCGAACCATGATCTGAGCCATAGGGCCCTCCTGGCTGTTACTCGTCCATATAACATTGACCTTGCAATTGACCTCACAAGGTCTATGGCTGCTTCCCCCACGAAATCCGCTGTTAATTTAAATTCTTCCAGGCCATTAATTAGCGTTTCTTTATCTGCGTCAGTAGCTATTGCAGTCTGAAGATTGTCAGTCCAGGCTCTAACGGCCCTACTCACTGCTGGCCTCATGGCCCCTCCCATCACTGTATATAATTTCTTAAGATCTGCATCAATCTTTCTTTCGCTTGGATCCTTGAAAGATACTGCGTCATCGATCGGGAGCGTCACGTGTTTGGCTAATCTCATAACCGAGGCGTCTACGGATATCATGCCGCTAGACACACCATTGGAGTGCACAGGGCGTACCAGGAGAGGCTGAACCTGGCAATGAAACCACCCGAGGGATGGCCGGTAAGAGTGCAGCAGCTTCACTATCCACATTGTCCGAGGGGAGGACGAAAAAACAAGACAGGGAGTAGTAGGGTGGGGTTTAACTTATCTATTCACTTGTCCTATGGGGATTGTGGGCGGAGCAACAACCCGTAGGTGCTGCCATGGAGGCATTAGGAAATGGTGTTTTGAACTTTGTGTCTAGTGCTTTGGTCCACATGCTAATATCTGTTAGTAACATGTGGGGCCGAACACCACAGATAATAAACCTTAAATGTGTTGATCGATGAATGAAAGGAGACAGAGGAGTTTCCCTAGTGTTAAAATTATCACTCACGGGAATATATCCCAAGTTGCAGGTGTACAATATCAGGCTCTGTGTTCCTCCACTATCAATTACATTTAGTGAGGCACATTATTTGCAGACATAAGTGGGCACAAACCACACTTATACATACATGCTGCATGCCCTGGGTTCTCTAGTTCGCACCCTTACTTTCAAGCTACTTAATTACAGAGATCCTGTTGCTGTGCTCAGAGCTGCCAGGTTTATTGTGATATTGCATATAAAGTTAATATTGCATATGCGTACTGAGAACTTTTTTCCCCTGATTTTTCTATTGAGGTACAGAGCAGAGGGCCCAGTTTACTACAGTGAAACATACTTTAAGAGATTCTGCTTTTACAGATGCCATTCTATACCCAGCTACTGTAAATTGAGAGTAATTGCTGGTGGGCGCATCCACTTTTTTACAGATCCAGGAGAGGTGCATAGATGGCTTGACACAAGGCCACGAGCTTTGCCTTCCCCTGCATGTGGTGAGGATCTTCGAGTTTCTGGTATTTTGTTATGAATTGTAATTTTTTGTTTTGTTTTTAAGTTAGCTTCATAGTCCACTTATATTTTATTATTAATCAATCATAAGTTAACTTTGCAGTATAAGACAAACAAAAAAGTAAAAACAGAACAAGTAGACAAAACAAGAGTGCCACAGACTATCTACATACCGCAGTTTACTCTCTATTGTAGTGGTTAGGATGTACCTAGTAGACTCTAGTTGAGCTCACCAAAAAAGTCTTAACTTATTTCCCTAGACTGAGAGCAAATAAGAATTCCTAGAAAAATCTGTTAGATCACTGGATATATCAGATATGATATTTTCCTCAATTCTCAAATAGAAAGATATTTTATTCTTCCATTCATTTAAGCCAGGTGTATATGTGGATTTCCACCTTTCTACAATTGTTTTTCGCGCAATTAATAATGCAATAGTCACAAGTTTTCTCAAGGTGGCATCCTCTATACCCGAACCTGTCTCCTGGCTACAACCAAATAACGCAGTAAATATATTGATATTTAAGTTAAGATCAAAATGTCTATTAATATAGTCAAAAACACTATTCCAAAAGAGCTGAATCTTGGAACAATGCCACCATATATGTAGATAATTGGGGGTGGGTTCACTACATCTCCAGCATAAATTTTCTGAATTATGCCCTTCTTTTGGAAATCTACCAGGAACCAGATACCATTGCATCACAAGTTTATATTGAACTAGCTGATAAGCGGGTATTCTTGAAAGCCAGATGCTGTCTAAGATTTTTTTCCAAGCTGAATCGTGGATTGGGGTCCCCAAGTCTCGCACCTATTTGTTAAGAATAGGAGGTCGGACATATTGATCCGATTTTTGAAGGAAACTATAGATCCTTGAGACCACTTTCGGGGGAACTATTCTCTCCATAAACATATCTTCAAGTTCATTTGTTAAATACCTTATTTCACCAAATTCTTTTTTAGACTACTTATACATTGTGCCTGGGCCGTATAAAAAGATTTTAGTGGGTCGCTAAAATTAGAAGCGGGAGCACGCTCTGTTGTGTTCGTTACAAGTAAAAGTCTTAGGTCCTGAAGGGTAGCCCGTTCTGTCAGACCCATCTTAGACAGCAAAACCTTATCATTAAATTGAGCTATTCCAAAGCTTTGCAAGGATGTAATCGGCAGGACCATATCACCCCTTTTGGGTTTGATATAGTTAAGGAGTGCGAATATAGTTGGTTTTATTAACGGATGGAAAATACGTTTAGAAAACGTAAATAATATTTTAGGATTCCAAAAGGATATGATGCATAGAGATGGCTCGAACCTCTGATTTTGGGTTCGCGAACCTCGAACACGAACTTCCGCAAAAGTTCGACTTTGCACGAACCATGTGAACCGCAATAGACTTCAATAGGCAGGCAAACTTTCAAAACTACAAACACTGTTTCTGTCCACAAAAGTAATGGAAAAGATGTTTCAAGGGGTCTAACACCTGGAGGGGGGCATGGCGGAGTGGGAAACACGTCAAAAGTGTTTGGCACTAAGTGGAGTTCAATAAAATATTTTTGTATTGATATATTGTGACTCAGTTGAGTGTTATATTTTTGAGGGAGGTAAGTCCACCTGAACATCCCCCTCTTTTAGACGGTTTTTAAACGTTTTTATTCTACTCTGGCGCCTCTGTACACCAAGCCTTGCTGAAATTTTGAGTCCACCCTCGGTGGAGGGGTGCTACCCCGTTTCCTATCTACAGAGAGCGACATCTTAAAAACCTGAGTCGGGTCAGGTTCTAATACTCCCCACCTGCACTTGAAGTGGTTGCCTATGTTTGTGAGTATATCTAAATATTTTGCTTTTAACCACAACCAACTTAAAGAGACACTGAATCGAAAAAAAATATATGATATAGTGAATTGGTTGTGTACTATGAATAATTACTAGAAGATTAGCAGCAAAGAAAATATTCTCATATTTTTATTTTCAGGTATATAGTGTTTTTTCTAACATTGCATCATTCTATAATACGTGCAGATTACACAACACTCAGCTTTCAAAATGATTCTTTTAGAGCAGTCTGTGAACTAATGACATCTCCTCTGGCAGAGAAAAAGTAAATAGTTCAATAACAGTTGAGATAATAAAAGTCAGATAACAGCCCTCTCCACGACTTTGAAAGTCGCAGAGATTAATGGCTTGTTTGCATAGAGATAACAACTGGAGTTTCCTGTACTGGAAACAATTAGACTGATGTATCTGATCTTAATGTTTTACTTCTTAGCTGTACTACACATACAAATCATAATATCATAATTTTTTTTTCCGCTTCAGTGTCTCTTTAACAATACTACACCATATTGGGCTCTCGATTTCTCTTTGTTCTTCCAAGCATGTCTACAATGAAGCAACGACCTTATTATCTTTGGTATGCCCCCAACACACTCATATAGCCGGTCATTGCATCATTGTGATACGCAAGCCTCTTCACCACGGCAAGGTAACGATCACTAAGGGGAATTGACACATGTACCTTTTGTTTTGTTGTTGCAGCCACAGTGCAGCCAGAAAAATTAGGCATGCACATGCACCATAGCAGTGGCGGCCTTAAAAATTCAGGAATCCACCTGAAGTCCTGGACCCTGTTGGTGGTGGCGGAGAAGGCAGTCAAGCGGCCTGCAGGCAGAGGTGCTGTGTGGGGACTGACTTAGTCTTCGGGCAGGCAGTCACACGGCCTGTAGGCAGAGATGTTGTGCGTGGGGACTGACTTAGTCTTCGGGCAGGCAGTAGCCCTCGGGGATCCATGCCTCATTCATTTTGATAAAGGTGAGGTACTGAACACTTTTTTGACCTAGGCGACTTGTTTTCTCAGTGACAATGCCTCCAGCTGCGCTGAAGGTCCTTTTTGACAGGACGCTTGAGGCAGGGCAAGCCAGAATTTAGATGGCAAATTGTGACAGCTCTGGCCACAGGTCAAGCCTGCGCACCCAGTAGTTAAGGGGTTCATCACTGCTAAGAGTGTCTATATCCGCACTTAAGGCCAGGTAGTCGGCTACCTGCCGGTCGAGGTGTTGGTGGAGGGCTAAGGGCTAAGGCGAGGCGTTGGACTAAAGAATGTCCGCATGTCCAACATCACCATGAGATCGCTAGAGTGTCCTGTCCTTGCCTGCGTGGACATGGGAGGAGGAGGAAGATTACTGGCAGTGGCACCTTTATTCCGTTGTGCTGTGACATTACCCTTAAACGCATTGTAAAGCATGCTTGCCAGCTTGTTGTGCAAGTGCTGCATCCTTTCTGCCTTCTGGTAATTTGGTAACATCTCCGCCATTTTGTGCATATACCGAGGGTCTAGTAGCATTGCCACCCAGTACAGGTCATTTCCCTTGAGTTTTTTTATACGGGGGTCCCAATAGGCTGGACAGCATGAAAGACCCCATCTGCACAAAGTCGAATGCCGACCTACTAGCCATCTCCTCTTGCTCTTCCTCAGTGATGTCAAGTAAGTTCTCCTCCTCCCCCCAGCCACAAACAATACCACGGGAAAGGTGAGCAGCACTGGCCCCCTGCGACACCTGCTGTGGTTGTTCTTCTGCCTCCTCCTCAAAAAAAACACCTTCCTCATCTGACTCCTCTTCCCCAGATGACTCCTCCTCCCCCCTCCTCTGTGCTGCTGCAGGTGTTGATGACAAATCTGGTTCTGGTCGTGATGTTTCCAACAACTCTTCCTCCTCTTCCCGTTCACGCTCCTCTACAGCTTGATCCACCACTCTATGTACGGCACGCTCCAGGAAGAAAGCATATGAGATCAAGTCGCTGATGGCGCCTTCACTGTGACTCACCAGGTTTATCATCTCCTTAAATGGACGCATGAGCCTGCAGGCATTACGCATGAGTATACAGTACTTCGGCCAGAAAATGCCCAGCTCCCCTGAGCATGACCTTTGAGCGTAGCTGTACAGATAGTCGTTGACAGCTTTCTCCTCTTGTAGCAGGCAGTCAAACATGGAGCATTGAATTCCAGTGAGTCGGGCTATCGCAAATCAAGCGCCTCACTGGCAAGTTGTTTCTCTGCTGAATATCGGCCAAGCACGCCATGGTCGTGTAGGAACGCCTGAAATGCCCACACACCTTCCTAGACTGCTTCATGACCTCCTGTAAGTCTGGGTACTTACATACAAATCTTTGGAATATTAGATTAAGCACATGTGCCATGCAGGTTACATGTGTCAACTTTCCCAAACTCAAAGCCGACAAGAGATTGCTGCCGTTGTCACACACCATGTTGCCAATCTCCAGTTGGTACAGGGTCAGCCACTGATCCACCTGTTTGTTCAGAACAGCCAGGGGAGCTGCTCCAGTTTGACTCTCGGCTTTGAGGCAAGACATGTCTAAGATGGCAAGACACAGTCGTACCTGGCATGCCGCATAGGCCCTTGGGAGCTGGGGGTGTGTAGTTGGAGAGGAGATCACAGCACCAGTAGAGTAGCACTGCCACTCAGCCGAGGAGGAGGAGGACAACAGCAAAGAGGATGTAGCAGGAGGAGTAGGAGGAGAAGGAGAGGAGGTGGTAGCAGGTCTGCCTGCAAGCCGTGGAGGTGTCACAACTAGGTCCGCTGCACAGCCACATACTTCCTGCTTGCCAGCGGTCACCAGGTTGACCCAATGTGCTGTATAAGTAATGTACCTGCCCTGACTGTGCTTTGCAGACCAGGCATCTGTTGTCAGATGGACCCTTGACCCAACGCTGTGTGCCAGAGATGGCACCACTTGCCTTTCAACATCACGGTACAGTTTGGGTATTGCCTTTTTAAAAAAATAATTGTGGCCTGGTATCTTCCACTGCGGTGTCCCAATCACCACAAATTTTCATGAGGCCTCAGAGTCCATCAGCTGGTATGGTAACAGCTGGCGAGCTAACAGTTCTGCCAAGCCAGCTGTCAGATACCGTGCAAGGGGGTGACTGGCAGACATTGGCTTCTTCCGCTCAAAGATTTCCTTAACGGACACTTGGCTGCTGTGGGCAGAGGAGCAGGAATCGCTCAAGGTGAGAGGTGGAGTGGAGGAGGGTGGCTGTGAAAGGTGCAAGGGATAAAGCGGCTGAAGATGCTGCACCTCAAAGAGGAAGAGGAGGCAGAGGGTGGCTTTGTGTTTGTGTGCTGCTTTTCCTCAGGTGGTCATCCCATTGCTGTTTGTGCTTTTTCATCATGTGCCTTCGTAAGGCAGTTGTCCCTATGCGGGTCTTGGTCTTTCCACGACTCAATTTTTGGTGGCAGAGAGTACAGATGGCATCGCTGTCATCTGAGGTAGACACACACAAAAATGTCCACACCGCTAAGCGCTGGGATGATGGCACTGTGGTGATGCCGGCAGCAGCTGAGCTTGAAGGGCATGTTAGCTGGCTGTCCATAGGTAGTGATACATGCCGCTGGACACTGCTTCTTTCAGCAACTCATTTCCTCCTACTCCTCTCTGACTCTCCCTCTGAACTGTTGTCTATTGGGAACCCTTGTGACATCAATGGCAGTATCATCATCATTATCATCATCATCATGATAATCATCCTCCACAGCTTTGCTTGTATCAGACACCTCCAAAACTGCACCAACAACAGGTTCTTCATCATCCTCACACCTTATGTCCATACTGACGCCTAACCCAGACATATGCGGTGGTGTAACAAGTTGAGTGCCTTCATCTTGTAACACTAATGGCTGTGAATCAGTTAATTCCCCACCAAATAACTCCTGCCAACTCTCAAATGGAGCAGATGTGGTGCTAGTAGTAGCAGTGATGGCTGTCGGCTGAGTGTTAAGTGGGGTGCCAGAATCAGAGCAGGAGGAGGAAGATATGTCACGGTTCCACGTGGAAGCAGAGGTGTTCTGTGTTAAAGAGTCAACTATGTCCTGACAATTTTGGGAGTTGATAGCACATGCCTTCTGCACACTGTACTTTGGTCGAGGGTCTTTAATGTTACTCACTGACCCTAGCAAATCTCTGCCACAAGCCTTGGAGCTAGTTGTTGCGAGATTTGGCAAGTTATCAGGCTTTAAAATCAATTCCTTAATCCTAGACCTAGATTGTGCCCATGCAACAAAAGAATTAATAAGCCAGAGATATAGTTTAGGATGGCGCAATAAGTGTATCAAATATCGCGGAATAAAGATCATTAAAAACTTGAACAACCTTTTTAAACTTAACTATGGCCATGAGTGTAGAAAACTTTTAAACAACTGAGATCGACCTTGGTTTTATGTTGGTTTAAAGATTGCCATAATTTACTCCAAGAATTCATTTGGCAGAAAAAAAGCGAGAATATGCTCCAGAACATTAACTAAGGACATGGCTATGGTGGACTGGATGCCCCTGATTTGTACAATTATTTTCTGGCTGTTCACCTGAGCAGGGTGCTGTCCTGGAGAAGGAGTGATTGGACCAATATTTGGTCCACTTTAGAGCTGGGTTGGATTGATGACATCATCAGAGATGGGCCAAACGGTTCGCCGGCGAACTTGTTCGCACGAACAACGTGGGTTCGCGTTGAAACGCGAACATATAGCGAATTCGACCCGCCCCTATACTTTTTTTGTGTGTGTGGCCCTCTGACACTGCAAATACAGCCCTGTCTGTGCAGCTGGCCCTTGCTAATTGCTATACTGTGCCTGGCCCAGCACATTCAGTGCATACCTTTTCACTGCACCTGTGTGACTGCACATTGTATTATACCACCAGTCACTGCATACCTTTCACTGCATTTTTGTGACAGCACACTGTTTTATCTACCAGTCAGTGCATACCTTTTCACTGCACCTATGTCTCTGCACATTGTATTATACCACCAGTCACTGCATACCTTTCACTGCATCTGTGTGACTGTGCACTGTATTATACCAGTCACTGCATACCTTCCACTGCATCTGTGTGACTGCACACTGTTTTATATACCAGTCAGTGCATACCTTTTCACTGCACCTGTGTGACTGCACATTGTATTATACCAGCAGTCAGTACCTTTCACTGCATCTGTGTGACTGCGCATTGTATTATACCAGCAGTCAGTGTATACCTTTCACTGCATCTGTGTGATTGCACATTGTATTATACCCGCAGTCAGTGTATACCTTTCACTGCATCTGTGTGACTGCACATTGTATTATACCACCAGTCACTGCATACCTTTCACTGTATATGTGTGACTGCACATTGTATTATACCAGCAGTCAGTACCTTTAACTGCATCTCTGTGACTGCACATTGTATTATACCAGTCAGTGCATACCTTTCACTTGGAGGACTTGCCCTCCATAACAGATTCTCGTTATAGGATTTCAAGTGTATTCGTCTCATCATTATACAGCGATCAGTGCATACCTTTCACTGCATCTGTGTGACTGCACATTGTATTAGTCAAGTCAGTGCATACCTTTCACTTAACACCCCCCCCCCCCCCAATATGGACAAAACAACAGGCAGAGGCAGAGCCAGAGGCAGGCCACCCGGTAGGTCTGTTCGAGGTCATGCTGACGTGATTTCGTGCAGCCCGTTGACCTTCTAAAATTGTTTCCATTACAGCCTCCAATCTGACTGTAAGGATTTTAGAATATATTTTAATATCGATGTTATTAATGGAAATTGGTCGATAACCTTTACAGGCGGTCCGCGGCTCAAGGAAATGGCTGCAGTATTTGTAAGTTGGGGAAAAGTGGAGTTTGCATGATTATCATTCGTCATGATGCAGAAGGATTCTGTTAAAACTGATGAAAACTTTTTATAAAAATCGGCAGAAAAAACGCCAGGACTGGGGCTTTTATTATTCTCCACTCTCCAGGCCAGACACTATGTTAAGAAATTCATAACACTTAGGAGCATCTAAAATCAGCCTTTCCTCTTAATCAATTTGTGGAAGATTCACCGATTTTCCAAAATCTGTAATAAAGCTCCCAGAAGAAGGAAGATCTCTAGCATACAGCTTACCATAGAAGCCGGAAAGAGTATTAGCTATGTCTTGGGTACTGTTTGCCCAGCTGCCATCCGGTTTTAATTTTTTTCTATAAATTTCTTGGCTCTATCTCTACGGAGCTGATCAGATGAAAATCGAAAGGTGAATTTTTATTGGCTGTTGTAGGCTCCACCCACCTTCCAAAATCTTTATCTCATTCACCCAGTGACAAACTGTGCAAAGTTTGAGAACCCTGCCATTAACGGTGTAAGAATGGCTGCAGTTTATTTTTCCCAGTAAAAGTTGTTTTTGGCTCCACCCACTTTTTGTAACCTTGACACACAGACACTCAATGACCAATTTTGTGAGCGTTCAGGTTCCTGGCATCAAAAATGTGTGAATGGAAGCAGTTTATCCACCAAGGAAATATGATTGGCTGTTTGTGGCCCTGCCCCTTTAGTGAATTTGAACCCCAGTCACCCAATGACCGACTGTAGCAAGTTTGAAGCCACTGCCATTAAAAGTGTAAGAATGGCAGCAGTTTAAATATTTCCCTTGAAAATCAATAGGTGAATTTTGATTGGCTGTTGTAGGCTCCACCCACTTTCTTGAATCTTAATCGCATCCACCCAGTGACCAACTGTGGCAAGTTTGAGAACCCTGCCATTAACAGTCTAAGAATGACTGCAGTTTACATTTTCCCATTTAAAATGAATGACTGAAATTTGATTGGCTGTTTTATGCTCCGCCCACTTTTCGAGGATTTTTAACCTCGAGTGATCACACACACACACACACACACGCACGCACGCACGCACGCACGCACACACACACACACACACATACACACACACAGAGATGAGCGTAATGACCTAATTACGATTTTGCGAAATTTCGCGTAATTAGTGTAATTACGATTATGGCCGTAAGTACATAATCGTAATGAAGAAGGATTTCGCGAAATTTCGCGTAAGCGTAATTTTCGCGTAATTTTCGCATTACAGTCGTATCATGCCGTAATTTCGCATTAAACGCTACCGTAATTTCGCGTTAAACCGTAACGCTCCGTATAATATAAAAAAGCCGCCGACTTTAAGGGTTAATAGCAAAGCCCCCTTAAATGCTAAGAGCCTCAAATTTAGAGAATATATTAAGGAGATCAGGAGGAATAAGAGGAAAAAAATTTTTTTCAAAAAGACCTTATAGTTTTTGAGAAAATCGATGTTAAAGTTTCAAAGGAAAAATGTAAACATTTAAAAACCCGCCGACTTTAACGGTTAATAGCAAAGCCTGCTTAAAGTTTAGGAACACCAAATTCCCAGGGTATATTAAGGGGATCAGTGGGAATAAGAGGAAAAAAATTTTTTTCAAAAAGACCTTATAGTTTTTGAGAAAATCGATTTTTAAGTTTCAAGGGCGGAAATGTCTTTTAAATGCGGAAAATGTCAGTTTTTTTTTGCACAGGTAACAATAGTGTATTATTTTCATAGATTCCCCCAAGTGGGAAGAGTTTTACTTACTTCGTTCTGAGTGTGGGAAATATAAAAAAAAAACGACGTGGGGTCCCCCCTCCCAGACCTCTTTAACCCCTTGTCCCCCATGCAGGCTGGGATAGCCAGAATGCGGAGCACCGGCCGCGTGGGGCTCCGCACCCTGACTATACCAGCCCGCATGGTCCATGGATTGGGGGGTCTCGGAAGGGGAGGGGCAGCCAAGCTTTCCCCTCCCCCTCCGAGCCCTTGTCCAATCCAAGGACAAGGGGCTCTTCTCCACCTCCGATGGGCGGTGGAGGTGGAGGCCGCGATTTCCTGGGTGGGGGGTTCATGGTGGAATCTGGGAGTCCCCTTTAAAAAAGGGTCCCCCAGATGCCCACCCCCCTCCCAGGAGAAATGAGTATAGAGGTACTTGTAGTACCCCTTACCCATTTCCTTTAAGAGTTAAAAGTAAATAAACACACAAACACATAGAAAAAGTATTTTAATTGAACAAAAAACATAACCACGAAAAAAGTCCTTTAATATTCTTAATTAACCATTAATACTTACCTGTCCCTTTAAATAAATGATCCCACGCAATATCCTCGGAAATGTTCTATCAGTTACAATGTAACAAAGTTATTATGTAACAACTTTGTTACATTGTAACTACGCCGCACCCGACGCCACTCGCCGCTCAGCCGCCGCATACGCGTCCGTGCAGGACGCTAAGTCCCCGCAGCTCCCGCTGTCCACCCCGCCCACATCTGTCACCCACATGTCACCCACATGTGGGTGACATGTGGGTGACATGTGGGAGAGGCGGGGAGGGCAGCGGAGCCGGCGGGGACTTAGCGTCCTGCACGGACCCGACAGAGCTCTGAGCTATATAGCTCAGAGCTCTGAGAAGCATCTTTGTATTTGGGCTCCAAGGAGCCCCATTGGTCCTTAGCAGACCAATGGGGTTCCTTCAAATCAGAAGGAACCCCATTGGTCTGCTAAGGACCAATGGGGCTCCTTGGAGCCCAAATACAAAGATGCTTTTGAGAGCTCTGAGCTTCAGAGCTCGGGTCCTGCAGCGCAGACGCGGTGGCGGCGGCGGCGGTGAGTGACGTCGGGTGCGGCGTAGTTACAATGTAACAAAGTTGTTATATTGTAATAAATTTGTTACATTGTAACTGATAGAACATTTCCGAGGATATTGCGTGGGATCATTTATTTAAAGGGACAGGTAAGTATTAATGGTTAATTAAGAATATTAAAGGACTTTTTTCGTGGTTATGTTTTTTGTTCAATTAAAATACTTTTTCTATGTGTTTGTGTGTTTATTTACTTTTAACTCTTAAAGGAAATGGGTAAGGGGTACTACAAGTACCTCTATACTCATTTCTCCTGGGAGGGGGGTGGGCATCTGGGGGACCCCTTTTTAAAGGGGACTCCCAGATTCCACCATGAACCCCCCACCCAGGAAATCGCGGCCTCCACCTCCACCGCCCATCGGAGGTGGAGAAGAGCCCCTTGTCCTTGGATTGGACAAGGGCTCGGAGGGGGAGGGGAAAGCTTGGCTGCCCCTCCCCTTCCGAGACCCCCCAATCCATGGACCATGCGGGCTGGTATAGTCAGGGTGCGGAGCCCCACGCGGCCGGTGCTCCGCATTCTGGCTATCCCAGCCTGCATGGGGGACAAGGGGTTAAAGAGGTCTGGGAGGGGGGACCCCACGTCGTTTTTTTTTTATATTTCCCACACTCAGAACGAAGTAAGTAAAACTCTTCCCACTTGGGGGAATCTATGAAAATAATACACTATTGTTACCTGTGCAAAAAAACCTGACATTTTCCGCATTTAAAAGACATTTTCGCCCTTGAAACTTAAAAATCGATTTTCTCAAAAACTATAAGGTCTTTTTGAAAAAATTTTTTTTCCTCTTATTCCCACTGATCCCCTTAATATACCCTGGGAATTTGGTGTTCCTAAACTTCAAGCAGGCTTTGCTATTAACCGTTAAAGTCGGCGGGTTTTTAAATGTTTACATTTTTCCTTTGAAACTTTAACATCGATTTTCTCAAAAACTATAAGGTCTTTTTGAAAAAAAAATTTTTCCTCTTATTCCTCCTGATCTCCTTAATATATTCTCCAAATTTGAGGCTCTTAGCATTTAAGGGGGCTTTGCTATTAACCCTTAAAGTCGGCGGCTTTTTTATATTATACGGAGCGTTACGGTTTAACGCGAAATTACGGTAGCGTTTAATGCGAAATTATGGCATGAACGAAATGCGAAATTTCGCGTTGAAAATTACGCTTACGGTATTTTCAATTACGATTTTAATGGCAATTTCGCTACGCTAATTTCGCATCGTAATCGCAAATTTCGCATGCGTAATTATAGTAATGCGAAATTACGAAAATTTCAGCTCAACTCTACACACACACACACACACACACCTCTCGTTTGGAGCGGCCTATGAAGGCAGGGATGAGAGCAGTGTAATTTCTTTGCAACTGTTGCTTGTACACCCCTATTCAGCTTTAGTGTGTCCCACATCGACATCGCTAAACAGGGGGGTGATTGAATAAATAAAGTAAGTTTTTGTACAATAAAAAACAAAAACACTTTGCAGCTAACCTCTAATTACAATACACCAGCACTTAAAGTGTAACTGTCGGGCATAAAATCAAATCTTTATTTTTTTTTCCTGGTAAACAAGTAATAAGGATGCTAACCAGGCAATCCAAAAGTTAAAATTACTATTACTCTTCTTGTTGATAAATAGAGATGGCTCGAATAGTTCGCCGGCAAGCAGTATTCTGCGAAGATCAGGTATTCATGCTCGCCGTGAGCACTTGCCACTATTCGACCGGCCCCCATACAACATCATTGGGCCAAACTTTGACCCCTTACATCAGTCAGCAGGCACATGGCAGCCAATCAGCCTGCACTCCCTCATGGACCACCCCACCCCCTATAAAAACGCTGCAACGCCCGCCATTTTCCAGTCTGTCTTTGGCTGGAATAGAGAGAGGAAGGGAGAGACATTGCTGGAGATAGGGAAAGCTTGTTTATTTTGAACCTCGCTGGCTGATAGCAGTTTAATCATCCCAAACAGCCCTTCTGAGGGCTACTTCATCCTTCTGCAGTTTTATAATTTAATTCTGCAACACTCCACAGCCACAGGCACCCACCGTAGTGCACGGTGCCCACTACAAGCACAATAGTGCTCCAGGGCCTGTGTTATTATCACTGTATTGTGTTTGAACTACTGTTGCAGCATTCTCAGTGTCTGTGTGTGTTAGTTCACAGACAGCACACTGGCACAGAGCCGCACACCTTTGATATCGAATTGTGTGCCATATAAAACACCATTTTCTCTACAACTGCTGCAGGGCCCTAGTTATTATCGCTAAATTATGTTGGTGCATATTCTTAGTGTAATAGTGCGCAGACAGCACACTGTCACAGGGCCGCACAATTGTGCCCACTTACTCTGATATCGAATTGTGTACCATATAAAAGCACCTTTTTTTCCCACAACTGCTGTAGGGCCTGTGTTATTATCATTAAATTATGTTTGAAGAGTTGGTGCATATTCTCAGTGTCTGTCTGGTGATAATCCACAGACAGAGCCCACTGGCACTGACCTCACATGTGCCCACTGTGCCACATAACACACAAGCACAGTTTTTCCACTACTGCTCCAGGGCATCTTTTATTATCACTGTATTGTGTTTGAACTGTTGCGTATCTCGGTGTGTGACACTACACAGCCCACTGATAACCAGAGCTGTGTACACTACTGCTATTGTTGTTGCCACATGCAGTTGCAGCCATAGAAGCACCTTCACTGCATTACTTTTCACTTGTTGCAGGCACAGTACCCCAATTAAAATGACAGGCAGAGGCAGGCCACCCAAGTGTCCTCGAGGTCATGCTGCTGTGATTTCCTGCAGTCCTGGAAAAATGCACAGTGTTCAGAGGGCACGTTCCCTCAACCCCCAAAATTCAGAGGACGTAGTTGACTGGATTACAGGGCGCATCCCATCTACTACAGCTTCTGCACAGAACCTCCTTGACGCACTGGCCTCCTCCTGCCCTGCTGCGGCGGTCCCACAACAACTTACCACCACCACTAGCACCACAGCTGCTCCACTTCATCAATATGTCATTGTCAGAGGAATTATTCATACATGATTAATTTAGTGATGCACAACCTTTATTGCCAGAAGATGAAGGAGATAAGGAGAATGTCACACCACGTGATTAGAGATGGCCCGAATGGTTCGCCAGCGAATGGTTCCCGGCGAACTTCTGGTGGAGAACCGCAAACTTTTCTAGGAGTTCGGTTCACCCCCATAATGCACCATTAGGGTCAACTTTGACCCTCTACATCACAGTCAGCAGGCACATTGTAGCCAATCAGGCTACACTCCCTCCTGGAGCCACTCCCCCCCCCCTTATAAAAGGCAGGCACCGCCGGCCATTATACTCACTCATGTGCCTGCAGTAAATAGAGAAGGGACAGCTGCTGCTGCTGCAGATTCTCATAGGGAAAGCTAGTTAGGCTCTTGTAGGCTTGTTAGCTTGCTCCTTGCTGATTCTTATTGCTAAAATAGCACCCCACAACAGCTCTTTTGAGAGCTAATCTTTTTCTTGTGATCTATTTTTTTTTCGGTGTGTCCCACTGACACTTGTGTTGCATAGACAGCCTTACTAATTCATACTGTGTGTGCCACTGCCAGGCCCAGCACATTCAGTGACTACCTGTGTGTGTGACAGGTGCACATTGTAATACTCAGTACTGCATATACCTACCTACCTGTTCTTCACAGTGCACCCACCTACCTACGTGAGCGCAAGCAGTGTCACTGTGCCTGTCCGCTACCTGTCTGTGTGTGACAGGTGCACATTGTAATACCCATCACTGCATATACCTACCTGTTGTGTTCAGTGCACCCACCTCATCACTGCATATAACTACCTGTTGTGTTCAGTGCACCCACCTACCTACATGAGTGCACACAGTGTGATATACCACTCCGTGCATACCTGCTAACTGCACCTGTGTGACTGCACATTGTATTAGTCAAGTCAGTGCATACCTTTCACTTCATCCCCCCCAATATGGACAAAACAGGTAGAGGAAGAGGTAGAGGCAGACCCAGAGGAAGGCCACCCGGAAGGTCTGTGCGAGGTCGTGTTGATGTGATTTTGTGCGGCCCTGGCCCAAAGTACAGTGCTCAGAAGAAGGTTTGTCCCATCAACTCCCAAGATTGTCAGGACGTGGTTGACTATTTAAATTAACACAGAAAACCTCATCTTCCACAGCCACCAGCGCTACTACAAGCACCACATCCGTTGCATTTGACACTTCAGAGAAGTTAATTGGTGGGGAATTAACTGATTCACAGCCATTATTGTTACAACCAGATGAAGGCGCTAAGCAAGTTACACCACCTCATATGTCTGAGTTAGGCGGCGACACTATGGACGTAACGTGTAAAGATGATGAAGTACCTGCTGTTGGTGCAGTTTTGGAGGTGTCTGAGGCAAGCGAAGCTGGGCAGGATTATTATGATGACGATGATACAGATCCCACGCATGTTCCCAATAGAGGAGATGAACAGGGGGACAGTTCAGAGGGGGAGTCAGAGAGGAGTAGGAGGAGATGAGTTGCTGAAAGAAGAAGGGGGAGCTCGTCCACAGATACAGCTGGTGGCAGTGTCTGGCACCATGTATTGCCACCTATGTACAGCCATCCAACGTGCCCTTCAATGTCCACTGCTGATGCCACCATAGTGCCATCACCCCAGGGGGGCTCAGCGGTTTGGAAGTTTTTTAATGTGTCTGCCTCAGATCGGAGCAATACCATCTGTTCTCTCTGCCTCCAAAAATTGAGCCGTAGAATGGTTAACACTCCCGTAGGGACAAGTGCCTTACGAAGGCACCTTTAAACTGCAATGGGAAGAGCACCTGAGCTAAAGTAGCACACAAAAGCAAAGCCACCCTCCTTCTCCTCTTCCTCCTTCAGATGCAGCATCTTCAGCCGCATTCTCCCTTGAACCTTCACAGCCACCCTGCTCCACTCCGCCTCTGCCCTTGAGTGGTTCCTGCTCCTCTGCCCACAGCAGCCAGGTGTCTGTGAAGGAAATCTTTGAGCGGAAGAAGCCAATTTCTGCCAGTCACCCCCTTGCCCAGCGTCTGACAGCTGGTGTGGCGGAACTGTTAGCTCGCCAGCTGTTACCATACAAGCTGGTGGACACTGAGGCCTTCTGTAAATTTGTGGCCATTGGAACACCGCAGTGGAAGATACCAGGCAGCAATTATTTCTCTAAAAAGCCGATACCCAAACTGTACTGTGAAGCTGAGAGGCAAGTGGTGTCATCTCTGGCACACAGCGTTGGGTCAAGGGTCCACCTGACCACAGATGCCTGGTCTGCCAAGCACGGTCAGGGCAGGTACATAACTTACACAGCCCCTTGGGTCAACCTGGTGACCGATGGCAAGCAGGGAGTACGTGGCTGTGCAGTGGACCAACTTGTGACACCTCCACGGCTTGCAGGCAGGCCTCCTGCCACCTCCTCTCCTCCTGCTACATCCTCTTCGCTGTTGTCCTCCTCCTCCTCATTGGCTGAGTGGCAGTTCAGCTCTACTGGTGCTGCCATCTCCTCTCCAGCTACATCTCCCCAGGGCCTATGCTGCATGCCAGGTACGACGGTGTCACGCCATCTTAGACATGTCTTGCCTCAAAGCGGAGAGTCACACTAGACCAGCTCTCCTGGCTGCTCTTAACAAACAGGTGGATCAGTGGCTGACCCCGCACCAGCTGGAGATCGGCAACGTGGTGTGTGACAACGGCAGCAATCTCCTTTCTGCTTTGAATTTGGGAAAGCTGACACATGTATACTCTGCATGGCACATGTGCTGAATCTAGTCATTCAAATATTTGTGTCAAAGTACCCAGGCTTAGAGGATGTCCTGAAGCAGGCCAGGAAGTTGTGTGGGCATTTCAGGCGGTCTTACACGGCTATGGCACGCTTTGCGGACACTCAGTGGAGAAACAACTAGCCGGTGAGACGCTTGATATGTGATAGCCCGACTCTCTGGAATTCGACCCTGGTCATGTTCTCTCGCCTGCTAGAACTGGAGAAAGCTGTCACCCAGTAACTGTACAATTACAGCAGAAGGACACAATCTGGGGAGATGGGGATGTTGTGGCCCAACAACTAGACACTGATGCGAAATGCATGCACGCTCATGCGGCTGTTTGAGGTGGTGACCAACCTGGTGAGTTGCAGAGAAGGCACCATCAGCGACTTGATCCCGTACGCTTACTTCCTGCAGTGTGCTGTGCGTAGAGTGGTGGATTAAGCTGTGAAGGAGCGTGAAGAGGAACAGTTATGGCAGGAACAGTCATGGGAGCAATTTTCATCAGATTCAGATGTTTCCTTAACTCCTGCGGCAGCACAGAGGGGGGAGGAGGAGGAAGAGTCATGTGGGGAAGAGGAGTCAGACTCGGATGATGAGGATGGTGTTTCTTTGGAGGAGGAGGCGGCAGCAGAAGAACAACTGCAGCAGGCGTTGCAGGGGGCTTGTGCTGCTCGAAGTTCCCGTGGTATTGTTCGTGGCTGGGGGGAGGAGGAAGACTTACCTTACGTCACTGAGGAAGAGCAAGAGGAGATGGATAGAACGTCTGGATCCAACTTTGTGCAGATGGCGTCTTTCATGCTGTCCAGCCTGTTGAGGGACCCCCGTATAAAAAAACCTCAAGGGGAATGAGCTGTACTGGGTGGCCACGCTGCTAGACCCTCAGTATAGGCACAAAGTGGCAGACATGTTACCAACTCACCTGAAGGTAGAAAGGATGCAACACATGCAGAACAAGCTGGCAGCTATGCTTTACAATGCGTTTATGGGTGATGTCACAGCACAACGCAATAAAGGTACCACTGCCAGTAATCCTTCTCCCATGTCCACACAGGCAAGGACAGGACGCTCCAGCGATCTCATGGTGATGTCAGACATGCGAGCATTCTTTAGTCCAACGACTCGCCTTAGCGCTTCCGGATCCACCCTCCACCAACGCCTCGACTGGCAGGTAGCCAACTACCTGGCCTTAAGTGTGGATGTAGACACTGTGAGCAGCGATGAACCCTTGGACTACAGGGTGCGCAGGCTTGACCTGTGGCCAGAGCTGTCCCAATTTGCCATCCAACTTCTGTCTTGCCCTGCCTCAAGCGTCCTGTCAGAAAGGACCTTCAGCACAGCTGGAGGCATAGTCACTGAGAAGAGAAGTCGCCTAAGTCACAAAAGTGTTCAGTACCTCACCTTTATCAAAATGAATGAGGCATGGATCCCGGAGGGCTACTGCCCGCCCGAAGAATAAGTCAGTCCCCACACACAGCATCTCTTCCTGCACGCCGTGTGACTGGCTGCCTGCCCCAAGACTAAGTCAATCCCCACACAGCACCTCTGCCCACATGCCGTTTGACTGCCTTCTCCACCACCACCAACAGGGTCCAGGACGCCAGGCGGATTCCTAAATTTTTTTGCACTGCGGCTGCAACAACAAAACAAATGGCATGTACATGTGCCCATTCCCCTTTGTGATCATTACCTTGCCGCAGGTGAAGCGGCTTGCGTATCACAATGAAGCAATGACCGCCGGCTATATGAGTGTCTGGGGGGGTGGCACACCAAATAATAAGGTTGTTGCTTCATTGTGGACAGACCAAATTTGATCAGCTGGACAGTCACTGTTCTGTCATTCAGCTACCTCAGCCCGGCGACCATATGGGCTGGAAAGCCGCCATCACCTGCACTCTTGTCATGGTGCGCACCAGTCCAGCACGGCCGTCACTACACAAACAGCTGTTTGCAGTCACTGCATACCTTTCACTGCATCTTTGACTGCACATTGGCAGTCAGTGCATACCTTTCACTTGAATGGATGGCAGACTTGCCCTCCATAACAGAATCTAATTAAAGGATTTAACCTCCTTGGCGGTATAGACGAGCTCAGCTCGTCCATAGCCGCCGGAGGGCGCTGCTCAGGCCCTGGTGGGCCGATTTTCTTCATTTTTTTAAAACCTGATCGCCGCGGCCCGCCGCTGGTGTGCCGCTACCTGCCGCGTTAGAGGCCCCCCCCCCCCCCGAGACCACGTGCGCAGCCTGGCTAATCAGTGGCAGGCAGTGCTGAGGGGTGGATCGGGACTCCCGATGACATCACAACGTCGATGACGTCATCACGATTGTCGCCATGGCGACGGAGGAAGCCCTAAAGGAAATCCCGCTCAGAACGGGATTTCCTTATGGGAATACGCGCCGGTGGCGATTGGAAGGGTGGGACGGATGCGGAAGGGAGGGGGGAATCATGTAGCTAGCGCTAGGCTAGCTACATGATAGAAAAAAAAATAATTCAAAAAATAGTGCAGCGCATCCACCCTGGCGCATTTAATAGAATGCCAGGGTGAGTTGATACATCTCACATATACAGCAGGGCCTCAAAAGACCTCCTGTATTGCTATTTTTGGTCACTACCTCGGGACGTGCATGCCATGCCTGCTGCCTTCCTTGGATGTGTGTGGTAACAGTTCCTGCTCCATAGCCCACAGCGTGCCTGCTGCCTTCCTTGGATGTGTGGTGGTGGTAGCCGTTTCTTAGGCTCCCACTCCCGACTGAAATCGAACCAGGATTCCCTGGCCATTACCCGTGGTCACTCGCAATGGCAGACTTGCCCTCCATAACAGATTATCGTTAAAGGATTTAAAGTTGATTCATCTCACATATACAGCAGGGCCTCAAAAGTCCTCCTGTATTGTTATTTTTGGTCACTACCTCGGGACGTGCATGTCATGCCCGCTGCCTTCCTTGGATGTGTGTGTGGTAGCCGTTCCTGCTCCTTTGCCCACAGCGTGCCCGCTGCCTTCCTTGGATGTGTGGTGGTGGTGGTAGCCGTTTCTTAGGCTCCCACTCCGGACCGGAATTGAACAAGGATTCCCCGGCCATTACCCGTGGTCACTCGCAATGGCAGACTTGCCCTCCATAACAGATTATCGTTAAAGGATTTAAAGTTGATTCATCTCACATATACAGCAGGGCCTCGAAAGTCCTCCTGTATTGTTATTTTTGGTCACTACCTCGGGACGTGCATGTCATGCCCGCTGCCTTCCTTGGATGTGTGTGGTAGCCGTTCCTGCTCCTTTGCCCACAGCGTGCCCGCTGCCTTCCTTGGATGTGTGGTGGTGATAGCCGTTTCTTAGACTCCCACTCCGGACCGGAATTGAACAAGGATTCCCCGGCCATTACCCGTGGTCACTCACAATGGCAGACTTGCCCTCCATAAAACATTCTCGATGCAGGTACTGAACAGCAAGCACAGCAAGTATTTAAAAAAATAGATGTAAGCTTTAACAATGGTAGAGAAAGAACCATCGAAAGTTGATAAGGCAGTCAGACATTACCTGACATCACTGAGTGAGGAAGAGCCATGGTGCGCACCATTCCAGCACTGCCGACACAACGCAAACAGCTGTTTGCGGTGCGTTACACAGTGAGTTTGGTGTGTCAGTGTGAAGCAGTACTCTAATTACACTCCCTGATTGATGTATACACATGCAAGATGTTTTAAAGCACTTTAGGCCTGCAATTTAGCATTCAATGTGATTTCTGCCCTTAAAACGCTGCTTTGCGTCAAATCCAGATTTTTCCCTGGGACTTTTGGCATCTATCCCACTCCGCCATGCCCCCCCTCCAGGTGTTAAACGCCTTGAAACATCTTTTCCATCACTTTTGTGGCCAGCATAAATGTTTCTAGTTTTCAAAGTTCGCCTCCCCATTGAAGTCTATTGTGGTTCGTGAAAGTTTGCGCGAACCGAACTTTTGCGGTAGGTTCGCGAACCTAAAATCGGTGGTTCGGGCCATCTCTACACGTGATATGTCACTCTCAGTCAGGCATCAGTAGGTGTGAGGAGGGTGACAAGGATGTAGTACACATTGTTGGTGCCTATTGTCTGAGACAAGTGAAGCACTTGATGATGATGATTTGTCCAAGAACACCATGTGGGTGCCTTCAAGAAGAGATGAAGAAGAGGGGGAGAGTTCTGATGGTGAGACAAAGAGGAGGAGGAGACAAGTTCTTGAAACTAGCAGGGGAGGTTGTCACAAGGAGTTGGTGGCACTGTCAGGCAGCATGTATTGGCACCTGGGGCCAGCCAGCCAACACGCCCTTCAATGCCTGCTGTTGCCACCACCAGAATGTCGACATTCCAAAGCTCACCAGTCTGGCATTTTTTTGGGCTATGTGCATCTGATACCAGCAATGCAATCTGCAACACCCACCTAGGGACAACAGTTTTGCGAAGGCACCTGAAAACACAAACAACAATGGTATGTATACATTAACAAAAGCAGCACACAAAAACAAAGCCACCCTCCTCCTGGTCCAGCAGAATCTTCAGTCATGTCAACCTCTGCTGTCCTTGCCTCCTCTCAAGCACCCTGCACTCCGCCGCCTCTTCCCTTTGAGCAGTTCCTGCTCATCTGCCCAGAGCAGTCCACTTTCTGTGAAGGAAGTTTTTGAACGGAAGAAGCCAATGTCTGCCAGTCACACCCTTGCCCGGCATCTGACAGCTGGCTTGTGGGAACGGTTAGCCCACCAACCTCTACCGTACAAGCTGGTGGACTCTGAAACCTTCAAGAAATTGGTCCCAATTGGGACACCTCAGTGGAAGGTAACTGGCAGAAACTACTTTTTAAAAAAGGCAATCCCCAACCTGTACTATCAAGTCTCTTGTGCACAGTGTTGGGGTAATGGTCCATACAACCATTACTACCTGGTCTGCAAAATACGGTCAGGGTAGGTATATCACGTACACTGTGCATTGGGTCAACCTGTTGACATCTGCCAAGCATGGAATACGTGGCTGTGCGGCGGAGTTGGTGACACTACCACGACTTGCAGGCAGCCCTGCTGCCACCTCCTCATCTCCTCCTTTATCCTCTTCGCTATGCTCCTCAGCTGAGACTACAACTACTACTGTACCACCCCTACTTTCAACCCCCCCCCCCTCCCAGGTCCCCACAGCCTACCTCCTCCCATATACAATGCCGTCCTGACCATGACTTGCCTGCAAGCCGAGAGTCACACTGGACCAGCACTCCTGGCCGCTCTGAGTCTGAACAAACAGGTGGATCTTTGGCTGAACCCGCACCAACTGCAGATCAGCAAAGTTGTGTGTGACAATGGAAGCAATCTGTTGCGGCCTTGAGGTTGGGCAAGTTAACACATGTGCCCTGCATGGCACATGTGTTGAATATCATTATACAACAATTTGTGTTTAATTACCCAGGCTTACAGGAGGTCCTCCAGCAGTCCAGGAAGGTATGTGGCCAATTCAGGCGTTCCTACACGGCCATGGCACGCTTTTCAGACATTCAGCGGGAAAAGAACCTGCCAGTGAGGCGCTGGATTTGCGACAGCCCAACTCCCTGGAATTCAATGCTCCTCATGTTCGACCGCCTGCTGAAAAAGCCATTAACGAGTATATGTACAAGTTCGATGGCAGGACAGGTCATGGGGAGCGCGGGATTTTTTTGCCGTGTTACTGGAGGCTCATGCGCAATGCCTGCAGGCTCATGCGTCCGTTTGAGGAGGTGACAAACCTGGTGAGTTGCAGTGGAGGCACCATCAGCGACCTGATCCCATACGCGTTCTTCCTGGAGTGTGCCCTGCGAAGAGTACTGAATCAGGCCTTATTGTAGCGTGACCAGGAAGAGGAAGAGCTGTGGGAACTATCTCCACCAACAGGCTTGTCGTCAACGCCTGCTGTACCTGCGGCAACACAGAGGGTGGAGGAAGAGGAGGAAGGTGGCTTTGAGGAGGAGGTGGAAGACCAAACACAGCAGGCATCCCAGGGGGCTTGCGGTCACCCTTCGGCTACCTGTGGTCTTGCATTTGGCTGGGGGGAGGAGGAGGAGACTTTGCGTGACCTCAGTGATGAAGAGGGTCTGGCAGTGGCTAGCTCGGCATCCAACCTTGAACAAAAGGGGTCTTTCATGCTGTCCTGCCTGTTGAAGGACCCCTGTATAAAAAAGCTGAAGGACAAGGCAACACTACTGGACCCTCGGTATAAGCACAAAGTGGCAGAACTTTTACCAAATTCAACTCAGTCGGATAGGATGCACAATTGCCACAACAGGCTGCGAAGTATGCTGTACAAGGGTAATGTAACAGCTCTACAGCAAAGAGGTGCCCGGAGTCCTCCTCCCACGGCCACGCCGGCAAGGACAGAACAGTCTTTGGATGTTATGGTGAAATCGGACACGCAAAGTTTTTTTTATCCTACGCATGGCCACAGCCCTTCGAGATCCACCCTCCGAGAACGCCTCGACCGCCAGGTAGCGGCCTATCTGCCCTTAACTGCCGAGATCGACACTGAGGAGCGATGAACCTCTGGACTATTGGGTGCGTAGGCTTGACCTGTGGCCTGAGTTCTCACAATTTGCCATCAAACTTCTCTTTTGCCCCGCCTCAAGCATCCTGTCACAGAGGACCTTCAGCGCAGCAGGAGGGATTGTCACTGAGAAGCACAGTCGATTAGGTCAGAAAAGTGTGGATTACCTCACCTTTATAAAAATGAATGAGGCATGGATCCTGGAGGGCTACTGCCTGCCAGAAGACTTTTAAGTCACTCCTCACCCAGCATCTCTGCACGCCGCATGGACTCCACTCCAGACCAGGACTCCACTCCACAGGTGCGGCCGCTAAAAAATAATTTTCTCTCTGGCATGTGTATGCCTAATTTTTCTGGCCTATGGTGCTGACCTGTGGCTGCAAAAAAAAAAAAAAAAAGGAGGCATGTACATGATGTCAATTCCCCTTCGTAATCGTTACCTTGTCGTGGTGAGGGGGCTTGTGTATCACAATGAAGTATCACAGGAAGAAATCATCATATTCTATTAAAGCTGTTTGCAGCTAGATTTGCTGTGTAAACTTTAGATAAGATATATATGACAAGTTACTTGTTATAGTTAGTTTTTCATCTCGGATCCGCTTTAATGTAACTACCTAACTGCTGGTATTATAACCATTCCAACAAATCGGGTCTGCTCTTATTTTCGGGCAACAAGTCCTCAATAAGAGGAAGGGACTCTAATAAAACCCCAAAAAGTCACAGCTCTAATTGCGGGAAGAAATCCCAGATTATCAAAGATAGGAGTTAGGGGACTTGGCATAGATGAGAATAAGGGAGGAGAATTCCGATCCGACAATACCATCCCAAACCGACAATACATTCTTTGCCAATTGAGGGATGAACACAAGAGACCTCCTAAGACACACAGGGATCCAGGGCAACGCTCTAACGTCCAACTCCATTATCTGGGATTTGATTTCGACCGACTGCTTTGTTTCACGGCCATGATTCCAATCCACTATGTGGGATAGGGCTATTGCCCTATGGTACCCTTCAATGTCGGGTAAGCCCACTCCCCCCCCCCCAGTCTATTCCTCGATAGCAAGGTGCACCGGAGGCGTGGCACCTTTTTATGGCCCCAAATATATCTAGTAAACATGGATCTAATTGATTTAAAGATTCCCTTGGGGATATCTAGGGGCACAGCCTGCATTACATGTAAGATTCTGGGGAGAACATCCGTTTTCAGCACATTGATTCGCCCCAACCAGGAAGGCTTGCCATATGTGGGAGAGGCTAAATCCCTCGAAACTGTATGCAACAGAGGAGTATAGATTAATGCATAGAGATCAGTAAGCTGTGAGGGAATGTAAATTCCCAAATATTTAATATGGTGTGCTTGCCACTTAAAGGAAAAAACGGTTTTCAATTCTGTCACCAACTTCCGTGTTAAATTTATGTTTAACCACTTGAGGACCCACCCTTTACCCCCCCTTAAGGACCAGCGCTGTTTGATGGGATCTGTGCTGGGTGGGCTCTGCAGCCCCAGCACAGATCAGCGGGCACGCAGAGCGATCAGATCACCCCCCTTTTTTCCCCCCTATGGGGATGATGTGCAGGGGGGGTCTGATCGCTCCTGCCTGCAGGCATATTGCGGGGGGGCACCTCAAAGCCCCCCTCCGCGGCGAAATTCCCCCCTCCCTCTCCTACCTGTCCCCTCCCCGGTGATCCGGGCTGCACAGGACGCTATCCGTCCTGTGCAGCCAGTGACAGGACGTCCCCTGTCACATGGCGGCGATCCCCAGCCGCTGATTGGCCGGGGATCGCCGATCTGCCTTATGGCGCTGCTGCGCAGCAGCGCCGTACAATGTAAACAAAGCGGATTATTTCCATCGGCGGCCCGCAGGCTATTCACGGAGCCCCCCGCCGTGAATTGACAGGAAGCAGCCGCTCGCGCGAGCGGCTGCTTCCTGATTAATCAGCCTGCAGCTGGCGACGCAGTACTGCGTCGCTGGTCCTGCAGCTGCCACTTTGCCGACGCACGGTATAAGCGTGCGGTCGGCAAGTGGTTAAAGCTTCAGTTTTAGAAGTATTTATTTTAAAATTGCTAAGATCTCCGAAAATACAAATTTCTGAAAGTACATTTGTAAGCGAGATTTTTGGCAAAGTGATAAATAACACATCGTCTGCGTACAGAGATATCGTATGGTGACCAGTCTGGGTTTGGAGTCCCATTATAGGATTATGTTCGATAGCGTCTGCAAGATGTTCCATAGTTAATATAGACAATAATGGAGACAGGTGACAACCCTGCCTGGTACCATTGTGAATGCTGAAGGCGTCAGACAGAAGACCATTTACTCTGACTGTCGGGGAGGTGTATAAAGAGATAATCTTTTCGACCAAGCCCGACCATAAGCCAGCCTGGCATAAAACCATTTCTAAAAATACCCAATTGACTCTGTCAAACACCTTCTCCGCATCAACGGAAACCAGGCAGCTGGTCAACTTAAAAACAAACAACAAACACTTCAATCTTCACTAGTGCATTCTTCTTCTTTTTTTTTTCTTGGCATAATTGTTGATTAATGTCTCTATTAAGGTGGCCACACACCATACAATTTTTTAAATATCTGTTCAATTTAAGAATTGCAATCAATTTTTCTGACTGTTTGTAACATTTCAAAAATACGACCAATGTACCACACACACCTATGTTAAATTTTTTCCCCAATTATGATAAAAATGATTGGAAACTGAGAAAATTGCTAGGGTGTATATATTAATAAATTGGCAATCTACCACACAATCTTTAGAACGATTGAAGAAAAATATCTGGCATTCCGGATCATTAAAAATCGAACGGCGTCGAGGGTACGTCCTGCCTGCCACAGGCTGGAGGAAGCCCCATGTAAGTGGATTTGTATTTTTATTTTACCGTGAACCCTCCCTTTAAACATGGTACAAAAATAAAACAACAATCTGTTTACATCTCATTTATGTCTGCTGTAACTTGTCTGCAGTTTTCTATTTTAAAAGAGCCATACATCTTTAACCACTTCAGGATTCGGCGTACGCTTAACTACGCCCCTGAATCCTGAAGTGGATTGCATGGAAACCGTTCCATGTCAGTTCACGGAGCGTGTATCCGTGAACACCCTGCGAGCCGCCGATCGCGGCTCGCAGGGTAAATGTAAACACACGGGGAAGATCTTCCCCGGTGTTTACATATATACGGCGCTGCTGCGCAGCAGCGCCGTAGAGGAGATTGGCGATCCCCGGCCTCTGATTGGCCGGGGACCGCCGGCACCTGATAGGCTGAAGCCTATCCGGCGCAGGACGGAACTCCGTCATGCGCCGCTCACAGTGGGAGAGAGAGGGAGGGAAGGAGGCCAGGAAGCGCTGCGGAGGGAGGCTTGAAGAGCCCCCCCCCGCAAGCACAAGCAGCCGGCGGCGATCAGACCCCCCCAGCAGGACATCCCCCTAGTGGGGAAAAAAGGGGGGAAGTCTGATCGCCCTGGCTGCTAGCTGATCGGTGCTGCGGGCTGGAGAGCCCACGCAGCACCGATCAGAAAAACCACCCCCTGGCACAGAAGTGGTTAAAACAGGATTTTTCTCAAAAAGTTATTTATAGGAGCCTTTGCGTTCATCACAGTCTGTTTAATTGTCTAGTAAAAAAACAATGTTAATTCTCTTGATAGCAGAACCTCTTACATATGAAAAAAAATGTTCTTTGTTTGACAAAAACTTTCTCTCACTTTTCTCTCTCACTGAGCCTCGGCCCATGATTAATTCACTTTTTCTCCTGAGTTTTCTCCTAGGTGATATTTTCACAGCTTTAGGGATGCTCAAATTCGGCTTCGGGAGATACCCGGATAGTTGCAATCCGGATATCTCCCAGTAATGCTGTGCGGGCTGGGCGGGGGGGGTCAAGCTTACCTCTCTGACGTCTTCTTTGCTTGTCCCTCGGCGCCTCCCACGATGCGGTCCACGCGGCGGTCATGTGACTACAAACGCTTCCTCCTTCCGGGTTGAAGGAGGAAGTGTTTGTAGTCACGTGATGAGCGTGGACCGCATCGTGGGAGGCGCCGAGGGACGAGCAAAGAAGACGTCAGAGAGGTAAGCTTGACCCCCCCGCCCAGCCCGCACAGCATTACTGGGAGATATCCGGATTGCAACTATCCGGGTATCTCCCGAAGCCGAATTTGAGCATCCCTACACAGCTTGTCATAAAATACGTTTTAAGCCACCAGCAAGCAAGAAAATACTCAAAATAAATTTGATAGTGCTTTTTTCCACCAACTTTTTTTTTTCATTTGTAAAATGCTAAAAAATTAGTTTGAAGAGAAGATGAAAATTATCTCCTAGGAGATAACTCAGGTGAAAAAAGGAATTGTATATGGGCCCTTGTCTCAAAAAGTTTTTCTGCACTTCTAAGGTAGCCATTTTCATAATGTGTAGCTATATACTCTGCTTCAGTATGCTGCTCCAATATCTTCATTTTGTCAGATATATAAAATACATGTAGCACTATTCATTTTCCTAGGTTCAATAGGCCAAAGTATTTATTTTCTCTTCTAAGTCTTTTCATAGACTATACAGGATCTTCTCAAAAAATTAGCATATTGTGATAAAGTTCATTATTTTCTGTAATGTACTCATAAACATTAGACTTTCATATATTTTAGATTCATTACACTACAACTGAAGTAGTTCAAGCCTTTTATTGTTTTAATATTGATGATTTTGGCATACAGCTCATGAAAACCCAAAATTCCTATCTCAAAAAATGAGCATATTTCATCCGACCAATAAAAGAAAAGTGTTTTTGAAACAAAAAAAGTCAACCTTCAAATAATTATGTTCAGTTATGCACTCAATACTTGGTCAGTAATCCTTTTGCAGAAATGACTGCTTCAATGCGGCGTGGCATGGAGGCAATCAGCCTGTGGCACTGCTCAGGTGTTATGGAGGCCCAGGAGGCTTCGATAGCGGCCTTAAGCTCATCCAGAGTGTTGGGTCTTGCATCTCTCAACTTTATCTTCACAATATCCCACAGATTCTCTATGGGGTTCAGGTCAGGAGAGTTGGCAGGCCAATCTAGCACAGTAATACCATGGTCAGTAAACCATTTACCAGTGGTTTTGGCACTGTGAGCAGGTGCCAGGTCATGCTGAAAAATGAAATCTTCATCTCCATAAAGCTTTTCACATGGTACAAAAATAAAAAAACAATCTTTTTACATCTCATTTATGTCTGCTGTAACTTGTCTGCAGTCTTCTATTTTAAAAGAGCCATACATCTTTAAAACAGGATTTTTCTCTCTTCTTTTTTTCTCAAAAAGTTATTTATAGGAGCCTTTGCTTTCATCACAAAGTCTGTTTAATTGTCTAGTAAAAAAACAACGTTAATTCTCTTGATAGCAGAACCTAGGTACTTTTTTATCCTCTAATCGCGATAGAAAACTATGGTGTATGCTTCCACCATAGAAAGTATTTTTCAAGATAACAATCAAAATAACCATCAACTGTTGGGCCAACAACCCTTTGCGGTGCGTTATATGCCGAGTTTGGTCTGTGTGAAGCGGGCATAACCCTTACATTACCACTCTTTGGACTTTTAAAGCAGCCCTTTTTCTCAAATGTGGGAATGTACTGTGATTTCTGCCCTTTTGGGATTAAAACCCACCTCTGCGTCAACTCCGTAATTTTTGGTGGGACTTTTGGCATGGATCCCCCTCCGCCATGAGTTAGACCCTTTGAAACGAGTTTTCCATCACTTTTGTGGCCATAAACAGTCTTAGTAGTTTGTGTAATTTGCCTGCCCATTGAAGTCCATGGCGGTTTGCGTGAATCTGAACTTTTCCGAAAAGTTCGGATTCGACGTTTGCGAACTCAAAATCTGATGTTCACGACATCTCTATTGATAAACGATCATTCCCCAGTTTACCTGACTCTTATTTGGTACACACTAAATTTGGTACGCAAAAAGGAAGTTGCAGGGCATGCTGGGTTGTCCTTTTTTGCTTCTATACTTACCCCTCAGATTTAACTAATGCAGCCTGATTGGCTGAAGCCTCTTTCCCTCCTGTTTTCCCCTCCCACACCTCTGTTCCTCTCTGATTGGCCAGTATTTATCATGCTAAGTCAATGCACTTTCAATAGTGGAGGGCGGGCAATCAGGCAGAGGAGACTAAAGGAGTAAATGGCATCAGGATTGGCTTAAAAATAGCCACACTTAAAATGTGAAATGCTAAGAAGGATTTTCTCCTTTACTGTAGAAAAATCACTGAAATCAAAACATGGACAGTGCAATACATATGTTACGTAAGTAGCACAAGTATTTATCTACATTTCAGAGATTTTGTTTTCAGAGATAGCATGGCTGACAGCTCCTCTTTGAAGAGAACCTTAACTGAGAGGGATATGGATGTTTCCTTTTAAACAATACCAGTTGCCTGGCAGTCCTGCTGAGCTCTTTGGCTGTAGTGGTGGTTTCAATCACACACCTGAAACAAGCATGCAGCTAATCCAGTCTGAATTAGTTCAGAGCACCTGATCTGCATGCTTTTTGAGGGGCTGGGGCTAAAAGTATTAGAGACACAGGATCAGCAGGAGAGTCAGGCAACCGGTATTATTTTAAAAGGAAAAATCCACATCCTTCTCAGTTTAGGTTCCCTTTAAAGGACGCCTGAGGGTAAAATGATTTGAAATGAAATAAATGATTGTATCCATCTTCCTTCGCCTAAAAATGACTTTTTAACATATTCCACGGTTTTATTTTATGTTTAAATTTACTTTTTAAGATTTAACTGTTTCATTGTTTTTGCTCAATGACACATTCAGAGCTAAAATCTATGAAATATTAACACTTTTTTATCTCTTTCCTGCTCTCAGAAGCCATTTTCTGCTAGGAAAGTGTTTTATAGTTGGAATTTCCTATCAGTGAGGGTCACACTGTAGTCACTTCGTGTCTGAGTCAGGATTGAGTCAGCCACTTAAATATCTGATATTTAACGCTTTCAGGCAGAGAAAGGAACACCACACTCCTCCCTTTCATTCCCCAGTAACTTTATCACTACTTATCACAAATAAATGATCTATACCTTGTTTTTTCCCGCCACCAGCTAGGCTTTTTTTGGGTGGTACATTATGTTAAGAATTATTTTATTCTAAATGCATTTTAACAGGAATAATTAAGAAAAAAAATGGAAAAATCATGATTTTGCACTTGTCAACCATTATAGTTTTAAAATACCACATACTACCATAATTAAAATTCACACATTTTATTTGCCCATGTGTCTCAGTTATTGCAATGTTAAAATTATATCCCTAGTATAATCAAATGTAGAAAGGAGGCTGGCACCACCAGAAGTAGAAACGTAAAAATTAGCTCTTTATTGATCAGTCATAAAATGACAGCACGGTCAAAAATAAGGCTTTGGCGGCGACAGCCCGCTGTTTCGAGCTGTTATAGCTCTTTCTCAAGCCGGACAGCCTAACAGCCCGCTGTTTCGAGCTGTTATAGCTCTTTCTCAAGCCGGACAGCCCATACAATGTTAGCAAGCAGTGTGTGATGTCATCAAAACATACCTCCCAGTCAGCTTTTGATGACATCACACACTGCCTGTTCCCCATCAGGTGCCCTTGCACTCTGATTGGTGTTTCTGATTTTGAAATGATTGGCTAATTGATGCATAGACCAGTATATAAGGGTGTGGTCATTGTTGCTAACATTGTATGGGCTGTCCGGCTTGAGAAAGAGCTATAACAGCTCGAAACAGCGGGCTGTCGGGCTGTCCGGCTTGAGAAAGAGCTATAACAGCTCGAAACAGCGGGCTGTCGCCGCCAAAGCCTTATTTTTGACCATGCTGTCATTTTATGACTGATCAATAAAGAGCTAATTTTTACTTTTCTACTTCTGGTGGTGCCAGCCTCCTTTCTACATTTGACTACTGAGGATTCTGAGGATACAGGGATCCAAGGCTTGGGCACACAATAGTTCCTTCCTATGGATGAGTGCTCCTCCAACTTCTGTTTTTGATCCCTAGTATAATGTATGGTGACAATATAGGTAAATTTTTCAGTTTTACATCCTTTGCTAATTTTTAGCCCATACATTTATAATAATATGCCCTCTTGACATACATATTTATTTTTTTTAATCCCTAAAGTCAATAGGTGTAATTTTACTATTTGGCCACAAGATGTCCCCGCTGAGCAAATCCTATGTAGCATACAAGTACGCTACATAGAAACAATGGCCTCGATTCATAAAAAGTAGTGCGATAAAAAAAATCTTGTCGGGGAAAATACCGCACTCGGTATTCTCCCGGTCTGTGTGCTAATTCATAAAGATTTCCCCAGCTGCCTTTGAAGGTCGGTAAATTACCGCAGCCCATTGAGCGGTAGAGTAGAACAGTGTGGCGATTCTCTCTTTTTCCCTGCACAAATGACTCCGCAAATGACTCAGACTGATGACTCGCACAGACTTTCCCTGCCTGCACAAATGACTCACTCGGATGACTCGCACAGACTTTCCCTGCCTGCACAAATGAATGGCACAAATGACTCAGATAGATGACTCGCACAGACTTTCCCTGCCTGCACAAATGACTCACTCAGATGACTCAGGCAGATGACTCGCACAGACTTTCCCTGCCTGCACAAATGACTCACTCAGATGACTCAGAAAGATGACTCGCACAGACTTTCCCTGCCTGCTCAAATGACTCACACAGACGGCTCTCTGCACAGATGACTCAAACAGACTTCGGCTCTTTGCATTCATCAGAGGTGTAGGTAACTTGTTAACGTCTCACCAGAGATGCCGGTAACTATGGTCAGGCTTACCGCTTGTTGCAGGCTTTTTGAATTGACATTTGCTGACAATTTACTGACATGTGTTGGAGGTAACTACAGCCAAGGCGGTAATTTATCTCCCTGATCGGTAATGTCAGCTTTTCATGCGGTAACAGCCTTTATGAATTGACACATTGCTAAGTGGTCGGGAAAGTCTGCTGTTTTCAGCACTACCGCATGAGGTAATGCTTTATGAATCGAGGCCAATGTGTTGCTACATTACACTAGGGAAGTGACGCAGGCTTCAAAGGAAGCCTGCATCACGGGTGGCCTGCGGGGAGATTAATGAATGGGAAAATTGTTCCCATTCATAAATCTAATGATTAGCGGCGGAAGGAAGCGCGGCAGCTCTATTTAAGAATAAACACTGTTTTTTTTAAACAAATACAGTGTTTATTCTCAGCGGACATGTTCAGATTGGCACAGGGGACTTTTTCCTCTCCTGGTTTTGTCCTCCTAACTGGCTGTCTGAATGGCTTCTTCGCTTACAATTACTCATAATGTTCGGGGTCTTAATCAAGAGACAGTAAGTCAAGAGACAAATGGCCTTTTTTTCATTATAACCAATTGCATGTCTCTCTTTTGTTCTTACAGGAAACACACCTTCCTTTTTTGACAGGAGGTATCATAGGGGTTATTTTTCAACGTTTAGTAGAAAGGCAACAGGAGTTGCAATTTTTTTTTGCTAACTCTCTCTCTCCTTTAACTTAGTTAACTCTTTTAACCTCCTGAGCGTTACGCCACTCAGGAGGTTTTGCAGCTAGTCCCCCAGGAAAATTCGAGTAGATTTAATGCCCCCACAGGCTTTAGCTAGCACTAGGCTAGCTAGCATAAGTAGCCGGCAACCTCCAATCGCTGCTGATCCACCCGATTACACATTACCCAGCCTCTATCCAACGATCGGCGCAGCCTCCCCGCACAGCTCCAGTCTTCTTTATGGGGAGGATCGTACATGACGTCACGCGCAGACCCATAGAGAGACCAGAGCTGTGCGGGGAGGCTAGTGGGGTAGGATCGGGGGATCGGAGGGTGCCGGCTACTAATACTAGCTAGCCTAGTGCTAGCTAAAGCTTGTGGGGTCATTACATCTATTAGAATCTTCCTGGGGGACTTGTAATTCTAGCGAGCGTTATGCCCGACACAGTGTCAGGCATACCGCTCAGGAGGTTCCAGTTAGGATCCTGGTTTTGAAGGGTACCCTGGATGGCAAACTTACCACACTGATAAAGTGTTAAGCACTGAATGTTTAAACAGATTTTTTAAAAAAGCTTTTCCCACTTATTGACAGGTTTAATTCTCATTTGATTATTGCGGGGGATTTCAATGCGGTAGCTAATCCTCTATTGGATCAATCCACTTTTTCACCCTTTGTAAATAGTTTTCCTAGAAAGCACAGGTTATAGATATTTGGAGGGCCCACAATATTGGTTGTCGTCAGTACACTTTTTTTTTTCTCATCCTTGTCAATCCTATGCCCGCTTAGACTATATTTTCCTGACTGCAGGAAATTCTCTATCCTCTGATATAATTACATGTGCTCAGTCCGACCACCACTTTCAGCGGACTTGGCTTACCGATGAGTCCTAACCACTGGAAGTTAAATGATAGCCTGATAGCTGAATGGAGGTTGCCTCTATATTTCTTGCAAAATGCTGATGATATTTCTCCTCCAGCATTGAGTATTTAGGTAGAAGGAAAGAAGCACTGTGCACCAAAGCAGTATGCTTGCAATTTTATTCCAAAAAGGTCACATACAGACAGCAAAACAACAGGGGTAGCATATGGCCTAACAACCGTTTCGTGGGATAAGCACCCCACTTCCTCAGAGCTGTCTGTATACTGCGGCTGAAGCAACCAAGGTCACACCTTCACAGCCAGGTTTGAGTGCCAGCCTATCTACTCTCTACCTTGTCATTACGTTACTCTATTGAGGCTTGAGCACCAATGCAGAATCCAAGCACTAATAGAGGAGCGATACCAGAGGTACTTTGAGGTGAATCTGGGTCCTACACCTGTCTTGGACGGACAATCATACTGGCTGACGTTCCTGACGGATACAGCGCAAGGTACAGATGCCAGCAAAGCACTGGGGGCAAAAGTCATCAAAAAGGGTCTCTGAGGAAGCGGGCTGCTTATCCTGTGAAACGGCTGTTAGGCCATCTGCTACCCAATTTTGCTGTCTGTATGTGACTGCTTAGGAATAAAATTGCAAGCATACTGCTTTGATGCACAGCGCTTTTCTTCTACCCAATTACTGGAATTCTGTAAGCTGTCTGCACACTGCGGCTGAAGCAACCAAGGCGACTCCTTCACAGACAGGTTTGAGTGCCAGCCTATCTACTCTCTACCTAGTACTCCAGCATAGAGATAGGTTGTTTATAAGCAGTTAATTTGGGGGTGCTCATTCAGGCTAAAAACAGATATCTGCCAGAATTTTGTCCTTGTCTAAGGAGTTTGATGACTTGTATGATATTTAATATTATTTGATTTTTCTTCTCCGACCCCAGAAATCACACATTTAATTACCTTGAAAAGAGTTCACTTTGGATTTTAAATCCAAACAGATCCGGTTACCGCTTCACCAGCCATAAGGTTTCGTTCACACTGGCTAAAGCATCCATGAAAACAGATCTGATCACTGGACGCTCGGATCCATTTTCACTTCAATCCGTGGACCTGAGCGGGCGGGTGAGGGAGGGTTAACTTACAAATCTTCGGTCTTCCTCCTTGTGTCTCCCGTCACGTCACGTCACATGACTACCACACTTCCTTCTTCAACCCAGGAGGAAGTCTGGTAGTTACATGACGCGACATGGGACGCAATAGGGAAAGAAGACTGAAGCCTGGTAAGAAACCCTCCCTCCCTCACCCACCCATGTACACATTCTCCCCAGCCCCCCACCCCCAGTGAAGCAGCCCCACCTCCATTGGATTAGCCCTCCGAACAGTCAGTTTCATCACTCGTGTGAAGAAACGTTACATTCTCTCATTGCCCCCAGTGCAGGGCTTCATCTTCTGTTTACATTAGGCTGGGATCAGCAGTCCAGAAAATTTGGTGCAGCAGCAAACCTACGGTCCATTCAGCAGATCGGAACCGTTTTGAGTGGATGGATGTGAACAGATCCATAGGTTAACATTGGACCAGTTTGCATCCGTTCTGTTTGTACAGTATGCATTTCGTTCCGCGAACAGACCATTTCTCACTGCAAATGTGAACTGGGCCTAAGGTTAGATTCTTACTTCAGGGGAAAAATTGTTCCACTCAGTTCGCTTGTAAACTTACCGAATATTATAAACCTTCTCATGTATAGAAATTATGTAATGCACAGGGGGACTCTCGAGAGAAGGGTATCTAAGATTTTCAAGGATTATTATACCAGTTTAAGTCCTGGCCCCCCATTAACCAGTTATCAGTTGGAGGCCTTAAATCCTTCTGCTACTGCCAGTCCAGATGTTTACTACCCTACTATTATAAGAAGTTCGTTGACCTTTTATCTATTCCCCTCACTGCTCTTTTCAATAATATTCTTAAAAGGGGCAAGTTTCCCCTGGAGATGTTATAGCACTGCTATTACTGTATATACAAGTTATTTATGACCTATTTATGATGACTTATCTGAGAAATGCAACATTTTATCATAGTTTCTCTTGAATTTTGAACGCCCTGCAGGAGGACGGTTTCCATTCCAGGGGCGCAGATATATATCCCCCATTACGATCTTCGCGCAGTCTTGTTGCTGCCCGTTAGTAGACCGATCAGTAAATGTGAACACAGTTCACATTCGCCGATCTAAGTGCATCAACGACCATCAGCATCAATATGGTGTCATGGTCAATGACAAAGTTAAACATACACACATTACTTTGTGTTAGCATATGCACAGGAAAATGGGGGGGGGAGGGGCAGCATCTAGTGGCCAAATAATAAAAAAACAAAAAACCTTTCATACATTAACATTTAATAAAAATACATAAAATAGCCCATAAGTTAACCCTTTACCTCACCTCCCATAGTTACCTAAATAAAACACACATACAGTGGGTTGCAAAAGTATTCGACCCCCTTGAAGTTTTCCACATTTTGTCACATTACTGCCACAAACATGAATCAATTTTATTGGCATTCCACGTGAAAGACCAATACAAAGTGGTGTACATGTGAGAAGTGGATTGAAAATCATACATCATTCCAAACATTTTTTACAAATAAAAAACTGCAAAGTGGGGTGTGCGTAATTATTCGGCCACCTGAGTCAATACTTTGTAGAACCACCTTTTGTTGCAATTACAGCTGCCAGTCTTTTAGGGTATGTCTCTACCAGCTTTGCACATCTAGAGACTGAAATCCTTGCCCATTCTTTTTTGCAAAACAGCTCCAGCTCAGTCAGATTAGATGAACAGCGTTTGTGAACAGCAGTTTTCAGATCTTGCCACAGTTTCTCGATTGGATTTAGATCTGGACTTTGACTGGGCCATTTTAACACATAGATATGTTTTGTTTTAAACTATTCCATTGTTGCCCTGGCTTTATGTTTAGGGTCATTGTCCTGCTGGAAGGTGAAACTCCGCCCCAGTCTTTTGCAGTCTCCAAGAGGTTTTCTTCCAAGTTTGCCCTGTATTTGGCTCCATCCATCTTCCCATCAACGCTGACCAGCTTCCCTGTCCCTGCTGAAGAGATGCACCCCCCGACCATGATGCTGCCACCACATTTGACAGTGGGGATGGTGTGTTCAGAGTGATGTGCAGTGTTAGTTTTCTGCCACACATAGCGTTGTGCATTTTGGCCTCATCTGACCAGAGCACCTTATTCCACATGGTTGCTGTGTGCCCCACATGGCTTGTGGCAAACTGCAAACGGGACTCCTTATGCTTTCTGTTAACAATGCCTTTTTTCTTGCCACTCTTCCATAAAGGCCAACTTTGTACAGTTCATGACTAATAGTTGTCCTATGGACAGAGTTTCCCACCTGAGCTGTAGATCTCTGCAGCTCGTCCAGAGTCTCCATGGGCCTCTTGACTGCATTTCTGATCAGCGCTCTCCTTTTTCGGCCTGTGAGTTTAGGTGGACGGCCTTGTCTTGGTTGGTTTACAGTTGAGCCATACTCCTTCCATTTCTGAATGATCGTTTGAACAGTGCTCCATGGGATGTTCAAGGCTTCGGAAATCTTTTTGTAGCCTAAGCCTGCTTTAAATTTCTCAATAACTTGATCCCTGACCTGACCTGTCTTGGGTGTTCTTTGGACTCCACAGTGTTGTTGCTCCCAATATTCTCTTAGACAACCTCTGAGGCCATCACAGAGCTACTGACATTAGATTACACACAGGTGCACTCTATTTAGTCATTAGCACTCATCAGGCAATGTCTATAGGCAACTGACTGCACTCAGATCAAAGGGGGCCGAATAATTATGCACACACCACTTTGAAGTTATTTATTTGTAAAAAATGTTTGGAATCAAGTATGATTTTCGTTCCACTTCTCATGTGTACACCACTTTGTGTTGGTCTTTCATGTGGAATTCCAATAAAATTGATTCATGTTTGTGGCAGTAATATGACAAAATGTGGAAGACTTCAAGAGGGCCGAATACTTTTGCAACCCACTGTATATAAAAAGTTTCCTTAGGGACTCAACTTTTTAAAGAGACACTGAAGCGAAAAAAAATATATGATATAATGAATTGGTTGTGTACTATGAATAATTACTAGAAGATTAGCAGCAAAGAAAATATTCTCATATTTTTATTTTCAGGTATATAGTGTTTTTTCTAACATTGCATCACTCTATAATATGTCCAGATTACACAACACTCAGCATTCAAAATGAGTCTTTCAGAGCAGTCTGTGAAGTAATAAACTCTCCTCTGCTAGAGGAAAAGTAAACAGTTCAATTACAGTTGAGATAATAAAAGTCAGATAACAGCCCTCTCCACGACCAAGTTGGTCGGAGAGCTTAATAGCTTTTTTGCATAGAGATAACAACTGGAGTTTCTCAACTCTTCCTGCACTGGAAACAATTAGACTGATGTATCTGATCTTAATGTTTTTTTTCTTAGCTGTACTACACATACAAATCATAATATCATCATTTTTTTTTCGCTTCAGTGTCTCTTTAATATGTATGTCATGTCATAATTGCTTGTAATTAGTGACTATAGCAAAACAGAAAAAAACACCCTTTATTTCCAAATAAAATGTTTGTCACCAAACATTGTAATATGGACATATTTAACCACTTCAGGATCACAGGTTTTTTCCCTTAAAAACCAAAACAACTTTCACATTTCAGCGCTCCTCCCATTCATTCAGCGATAACTTTGTTACTTATCACACTGAAATGATCTATATATACACTTTTGTTCGCCACACATTATGCTTTCTTTGGGTGGTAGTTTTTGCTATGAATTATTTTATTTTATATGCATTGTAAAAGGAATAATAAGGAAAAAAAAGAAAAAAATGATTATTTCTCAATTTTCATCCATAATAGTTTTAAAATAAAATGTGCTTGGGCAAATAAAATGTGTGGGTTGTATGTACCAATTTGTCTGGTTTATTACAACATTTAAATTGTGTCCCTAGTACAATGTATGGTGATAATATTTTATCTGGAAATAAAGGAGCATTTTTCCATTGAGGGATTTTTAATACTTTTTCACTTATTACAAGAACTTTTTTTTTGCAAAATTAACAGTGATATACTCTCATGACATCCGTATTAGAAAAGTCCCTAAGGTAACTATTTAAAAAAAGTACTATGTAAAAAAGTAAATTAAGTGATGTAATTTTTTTTATTTTTTTTTTTAACAAGTGTTTTATTTCTATAACTGTGGGGCAGGGTTGGAATGGGTTAAAAGTAATAAAATAAAAAATAATAAACTTTCTATGTAAAACAGTATAGTGGCATAAATAGGTGTATTTTACTTTTTGGCCACAAGATGGTGCTACTGAGACCATATTTCTATTAATAGAACACAGCCGAACACGGAAGTGTCCGGTCTGAGAGCTTGTGTGACATTTACAAGTTCTCCGAAGACATGGGAACGGTGATCGGGATTGAGAATCAAAAGATTCTCACATCCTGATCACAGATGGAGGGGGCTGCGATGGTGGATCGACGGTAAACAGCGCGGGGATCGTGAACGCTACGGTAAGGCAGCAGTACGCATATCTAGCCCCCTGATCCGCACGTGTAGTTTAAAGGGGCGTGGATATGCATACCAAGGATCCTAAAGTGGTTAAAAAGTTGTAATAACCAGTACAAATAGAATGTGCAAGTTTTATCCACGAGAGCATGTTATATTTTAAAAACTAAAATTGCCAAAAAATGAGAAATCGTGAATTTTTCCCAAATTTTTCTTATTCATGTTAAAATGTATTTAGAATAAAACAATGCATAGCAAAACATACCTCCCAAAAAAAGCCTAATTGGTGGCAAAAAAAAAGGATAGAATTTAATTGTGATTAGTAGTGAAACGTTATTGGAAAATGAGAAGCAGCACTAAAATGTGAAGATTGCTCTGGTCCAAGTCGGTGCATTTTTTCCAGACTCCGATACCAGGTACCCAAAAATTATTCTGACTCCAACTTCACAGCCCTGGTTATTTCCCATGGAAATGTTTTGACAAAATGTTACAGGCATTGGTATAACAGAAATTAGCAAAAATTGTGTATAAAGGAAACCTAAAGTCAATAGGGAAAAAAAACAAAACATTAACTTACCTGTCGCTTCTACCGGCCCCATGCAGGCGCCCTGACATACTGATCCTCCAATCAGAGCTAGTTTAGTTTTCAGCCACTCCACGACCACTGCGCTCCCCTGGTCCTCGATCATGCTCCTGCCGCCAGAAGCGTCCTACGCATCTCATACTGCGCATGTGTAGGACGGGGATGAGAGCGCCATTGAGGATGTGCACAGCCAGAGCCATGCATTTGCAGTGGGCTGAGCTGCTGAAAACGAAACTAGGTCATTGCAGGGGCAATGTATGTCACAGGCTGGGCACAGAGCGGCTGCAGGGGAATGGTAGAAGCCTTAGGTAAATTAATCTGGATTTTTTTTAATATTGACTTTGGCAGGGTGAACACATGGCAGAAACGCTTGCGGAGCGGAAAACGCTGCCTTTTATGCAGTAATGTTAGTCTATGGGACGCAGAAGGACCAGCGTTCCATCTGCGATTTACAGTAAGCTTTCTGCAGACGCTTGCAGTGTTGCATAATATGCAGGCTGGCTGCCAAAACACACATCATGAAAGTCCGTGGAAACGCATATGCATTGCGTTTTTAATTTAAAAGTAAAGATCTCTGATGTGTTTCCGCTTCCTGTTGTCTTCCTAATGATTTACATATACTGTATTTAACAAAAACAAGAAAGAAAAATCGTATCCTTCTGTTTAAGATTTATGCGTCCATGGGTGAGCAGGACTGGAGGGCAGCTGACCCACTATACTGTCTAACAGCTGGGAGTTCTAAAGTAGAGCTGACTGTGAATGTGTGCTGTGCAGAGAAATTTTATTCTTGAGTTTCTACAACCCTGGCACTAATCACTGAAGCTTGTATGTCCCTGGATCCTCAGAATACAGCAGAGCAAGCTGTGACTGTCTCATCACAGAACAAGAAGTTATGCTGGATACACACCATGCGTTTCCGCGTTCAATGCGTCCGTCGATTCGATTATTTCCGACATGTCCGATTCGCGGTTCGATGGATCGTTAGGTCGATTTGCCATACTTTACATGGCATTCGACCTAAAAATAATCGAAATGCGCTCGGAAATGATCAAATCGACGCGTATCGACGGACGCGTGCGACGCGGAAACTCATGGTGTGTATCCAGCATAAGAAAGATGCATTGTAATTCAGACTGTGTATACAGCAAAGCAGGATGGCGTCAGACCACAAGAAATTAATTACTTTGATATACAGCCTCTTATCTCTCCCAAGTCCTGCCACCCGTCTGGTTTTTGAGCACCCATGGCATTTGTGGACTTCCCAAAAATCCCCCCTGATCAGGTCTCTAATTTTGTGCAGATGTGAATGGAAAATCGATCGGAAAGCTCGGAAAGAAGTATAACAAAACCTCTACTGAGCTATTAAATCGAAATAGAAGGTAAAATGGATTTTTTTTAAATTAATGAGCCACATTGTTAGCATTCATTTTTAATGAATGGCTGGAATTGGTACTGGTTAAGGGCTTTGCCTCTGACACAAAAGACCAGGGTTCAAACCTCAGCTCTTTCTGTTCGGTAACGGTAAGCTGGCACCTATTCAGCAAGGAGACCTTAGGCAAGACTCCCTGCCTTCTGAGCGTGCCCTAGTGATTGCAGCTCTGTCACTGACTCTGCCAGGAGAAAAGCACAATATAACTATTCTATATCTAATGAGCTATTGAGATGCGAGGAAATAATAACACCCTGTGGGGTTAGAGGATTTCTGGGGGTCTGGGACAGAGATGCTGCTTGGATCTCTGTCTAGAGTTCCTGGTGTTACTTTACAGGTCTTTGCGGTGAAAGGGGAGGAGGCTGGGAATCAAACCGATGGCCAGGCAAAATTTTATGAAGTGTGGAGACTGGGGGATTTTATGTTGAAATTTATTGGAAATTGGTCTGCGGTGTATGAGCAGGAGACAGCTACCTCTATGATCAGAGAGAAATCTGTTTTATGGCTGATCTGCCCGTACATCGACTGTTGTATGGGCACCTCAACACATTTAGCTACAGACGGACGAACAAGCCTGCATGCAAATCACATGCTCTGACTTGATTAGCTGAATGGTGGTTTCAGGTGTGTAGTTCAGATACTACTGATACCAGAATGATCAAAAGGACTCATAGGCAACTGGTATTGAATAAAAGAAAATAAATATGAAAGCTTTCAGTTAGGGCTCTTTCACATTAGGGCAGATTTTCTGCGTTTCAACGCAACGGGTAAAGTTTGCGTTACCCAAGGTGAAATAAAAGTCCATAGACTTTCATTTTAGCTTTCACATATAACGCAGCCTTTTTGTGCGTTGCGTTACACTGCACCCAGGCGCAGTTTTTCGGCCGACGCTAGCTTTATGCGTTACAATGTTAGTCAATGTAAAACGCACACTATGCGCGTTTTTAATCCGTTAACACAGGCAATCAGTCCCAGAATGCAACAGAGGAACAATGTGGAAAGTTGAAAACTAAAAGAAAAAAAAATTACCTGCATTTTCCTATGTCCTGTAACGCATTAAAAACGCACACTCACTGCAGTGTAACGCATACCAAAACACATTAAAACGCATACAACAAAACGTATGCTTTGAGCGTTCTCTAATGCAAGCTCTGATGTGAAAGAGCCCTAAAGGCTATCTTTAGGGCCCTTTTCCATTAGCGGCATTTGCGATGCTGAATCGCAAAATCGCAAACCGCTAGTGATTTTGAAATCGCTACGGTTTGCTTTTTAACATAGGAATCGCGGTAGGTAATTTCCACTACCGCGATTCGTTTTTGACTCAAACGCGAACGCACCGCGGAGCGATCTTTGCCGCGATTTTGCTATGCAGTGCATTGCATAGCAAAATCATGAACGCAATCGCCGGGAAGTTTCCTGCACTTGCGATTCAGCAATCGCTAGCATTTAACGCGAACACTAGCGATTGCTAGTGGAAAAGGGCCCTTAAAGCAATTATCAGAAGGCCTTTCTTTCAGCCAAGTACTACTACTGCTTTTACTAACCCTCAATATTGAACTTTGACATATGAAAATCCTTTGGACCAGCATTATAAGTTTACGTTCACAGGCCTTGGCATAAATCTAGCCACTTCATCCCAAAGGTTTTTTTTTACCCTAACAGACAAGAGCAATTTTCACCTTTCAGTGTTCATTCCTTTCATTTACCAATCGCTTAATCACTACTCGTCACAATGAAAATATATCTATCTTGTTTTTTTTCACCAATTGGGCTTGTTATTTGTTTTCAGTAATTATTTTCTATGCATTTTAAACAACTGTAGTGAGAACTATGTGGAGGCTGCCATATTTGTTTCCAGTTTCCTGGCTATCCTGCTGATCCTCTGCCTCTAATACTTTTAGCCACAGACCCTGAACAAGCATGCAGCAGATCAGGTGTGTGATATTTTTGTCAGATCTGACAAGATTAGCTGCATGCTTGTTTCTGGCGTGATTCAGAGAATTTTGCAGCCAAATAGATCAGCAAGGCAACTAGTATTGCTTAAAGAGACACTGAAGCGGAAAAAAAAATTATGATATTATGATTTGTATGTGTAGTACAGCTAAGAAATAAAACATTAAAATCAGATGCATCAGTCTAATTGTTTCCAGTACAGGAAGAGTTAAGAAACTCCAGTTATCTCTTTACAAAAAAAGTGATTAAGCTCTACGACTTTCAAAGTCCTGGAGAGGGCTGTTTTCTGACTTATTATCTCAACTGTTCCTGGACTATTTAATTTTTCTCTGCCAGAGGAGAGGTCATTAGTTCACAGACTGCTCTGAAAGAATCATTTTGAATGTGGAGTGTTGTGTAATCTGCACATATAGAATGATGCAGTGTTAGAAAAAAACACTACATACCTGAAAATAAAAATATGAGAATATTTTCTTTGCTGCTAATCTTCTAGTAATTATTCATAGTACACAACCAATTCACTATATCATTTTTTTTCCGCTTCAGTGTCTCTTTAAAAGGAAACAAATATGGCAGCTTCCACATACCTCTCACTACAGTTGTCCTTTAAAGAGTAACTGTCAGGCTGCAGAAGCTAATTTAAACCTCTATTCTCCTGTGTTAAACAGTTTAGAAGGAAGCCATAAAGGTATTATTGAAGATAAAAATCTCTTTTACCTTTGATGTGTTCTTATCAGAAAAGCTGTTAGACCTAAGAGGACGCAAGCCGCATACTATATTGCAAAGCATTCTGGGGCCCTCCCCTCGGCTGCTAATGAGACGTTTCAGCAGCTTGTAACTCAGTCCAGCGCGTAGCACTGATAAATCTCCTGGGCAGAGTACACTGCAGGAGTCAGCTATTGTTCCTAGCCACATGGCTTATTAATATTCACTGCACACTGTGTTGTTCAAGTAGGAGCTTATCTGTGATCAGGAAGCAGGCAGGACATGACGACACATTGGACAGAAAAACATGGAGCCTGCCATGAGCTGTCAGGAGAATCTATCTCTGCATATACTATATACAAATTCTGTGAAGTACAAACGTGGACAGTGAAATGCATATGTAATGTAAGTACAGCCAATCTTTAGCTACTGATATATGTGTTTATTTTCTCTGAGACCTTATACCTAACAGCTCCTCTTTAAAGGGAAAAACAAGGGGAAGAAAAAAAAAACAAAAACAAACACTATTTCTCCAATTTCATCCCCTATTGTTTGAATATAAACTCTGCTACTGTTCATAAAACCCACACATTTTTATCTGCCTATTTGTTCTGGTTATTTTAATTATGTCCCTAGTACAAAGTATGGTGACAATAGTGTTTGGAAATAAAGGTGCATTTTTTTTTTTCTTCGGTGGGTTCGTAAAAATGTATGCAATGTGGCCCTGACCTCCGAGGTCAGAAAGCTGCCAGCGGGGGACTGGAGCAGCAGTGAGTGACTACGAGGGCACAGGATGGCTACATGGGGCTGGTAGAAGCCCCAGGTAAGTGAAACTTTTTTTTTTTTTTTTTTTTGCTTGGACCTTCCCTTTAAAAATTACACCCCCCCCCCCCCCAAATATATGTAAGCTCCTTTTCTTCTCAAAAAGGGTTCCTATATGTCCATCTTTTTTTTAAAATTTAGTCTGGATTTCAGCATGTAAATAACAGAAAGCTTCCCATTTTGGATAAGAGAAGGACATTATGGCCAGAAGTTAATTAAGTCCCCTCCCCCTTTAAAGTGTATACAGACCTGTGATTGATGTTGTACATCAGGACCCAATTCCCTTGGACGACATCGCTGGGCAGGCTGGCATGCACAAACAACTATCAGCTGTGTACCCAATGATGCACGGTGTTATGCTGGGGGATGACGGATGGTACAACCGTGAAGTCAGGCGGGTGCAGGAATGGCTTGATCAATGGAATCGGCCACTGCTTGTGTGAGATTGCTTACGTGTCACATGTTGTACACATGCCTGAGACGGCTTGTTATCATCCACCTTAGCCAACGTTAGTCAAGTGTGTGCATGAGGCAAAATGGTCTAGGTGATGTATGTTGTGGGAGGGACAGTAAAGCAGGCCATACATCAGATGACTTAGCAGCCGACCGACCATCCAAATCGGTGATGCCAAGTGCATGCCCGATCAACGATGCTACCATTTTTGGGCTGAAATTGGTTGCATGAATCAGTCAGACATGCTGCAAGACTTACTCGATTGGGTCTGGAGTGGTAACGACTCTAGATGAGCGACAAAATCTAGATGAGCGACAAAACCCAAAGTCGTCTCACTAATGTTCAATGTACACACCACACCCACCCCCATTGCACTATACATTACTTGTCCATGTGCACTGCTAGTCTGCCACGCATTCTTTGGTCCATACACGCGTCCCATGTGGTTGCCGTAGTAATGTGGGCGCGCAATGGACTAAGGACTTCACCTGGAGTCGGCCACGGACAGGCAATGTTTAATGCACTGGGCACCGGGTGATTGGGGAAACACATTGCACATTAGGGAGACATCCTCAGGCATGTGAGGCGGTGTCACAAGGTCAACTCAATCAATTTCAGCATGAACTTAATCAGGAATCAGCCTGCGGTGAGAGACACATCTGGAAATCATCACTAGATATACGGGTGCCTTAAAAGGCCACTATTGCGAAAAAGTAGACAGTTAAAATCTGACAGAACCGACAGGTTTTGGGCTAGTCTGTCTCTTCTTGGGGGATTCTCAGGAATTTTTTTTGTTTTCAACAGCATTTCCTGAACAGCAGTTTTACTGCCAAAATAGAAAGACACCAGCCAGCCTCCCTAATCACTTGCACACTATTTTGTCAGTTAGACTTTGCAACTGCTGTTCAGGAAATGCAGTTGAAAACAAAGAAAACCCTGAGAAAACTCCATGAAGAGATGGACTAGCCCAAAACCTGGTCGGTTCTGTCAAATTTTAACTGCCTACTTTTTTTTTGGCAATAGTGTTTTTTTTGTTTTTTTTTTAAGCTGTGGTACTAGGGATGGAAATTAGCATTGAGCTAGGGAAAAAGCTAGGTGAAGATGGAAAGCAGCAGAAATAGTGTTTTTTCATATTGCATATCGCCGAAATCTGACAGTGAGCAAGAAAAAAACAACAAGAAACAGGATAGGCAAGCTAAATATAGTAAGTCATTTCTTATTGGAAGATTTATTTACCCAGGTAATATGGACTTTCATCCTACTATAAAAAAAACAAATAAACAAAGACAAACAACTTCTATATACCCAACCAAATATAATTAAAGACAAAAAGGAATATGAAAACCATTCCACTTTTACAATTAAATCTGCAGATAAGGGGGTGCCATTGTAGGGATGATGAAGTAAATGTTGAAAAATTAGACAAGAAATTGAAATACTAGGTTGGATCAATTTCTATCAGATCTGTGGACAATCTTGAGTGCTGTACTGGACAGTTGTGTTATTGATCAGAATGTTTTTGACTTTGCCCAAGTCTCCAAGCCAATTATTTCAGTCTGGTTACCATCAGCCTGTATTAGGCTTTGGACTACCATATAGTTTCAGGAATGTGTTCCATTAAAAGCTAGGCTTCTATCTTACTCAAGAAGGTATCTCAAAAGATAGAGTTTTTGAAGGATGCAAAATTTTAATGTAACGCAGATAATGTGGGGAAGAGGGATGTGTGCTAGTGACCCTAGATGTACAATCATTTTGTATTGCCATATCTCAAGTGGAGGACTTTGACATTTGGCCATCGAAGGCAACTTTGACATGGTGAGTCAGAGTTTGTTAACTATGAATGACTTCTATTTTCAAGACACTTTTTTTTTCTGCATCTAAAGGGCTCTTCTGCCATAGGCTCTAATGTAGCCTTGGTGAATGCCAACATTGTTATTGAGGTCTTGAAAATGATTATATGTATAATGAAGCAAGAATTGGTGAACATGTGTGGATTTGGCTCAGATACATAGACAATATCTTCGTGGTGTGGGCCTCTCCTCTGGAGGATCAAAAGGAGTCTTAATTCAAATATTTTCCCAATATGTCACCATCTCTGAACAAGTAGTATTCCTGCAAATACGAAAAAACAAGCAAGATCAGTACAGAATAATTTAATGCATGGAAAATAAATAATGCATAAATACATTTTGCATACTTTATCATCTATCATGACCTTGGTTCCACCATATTCTGGAAGCAATACCTTATCACCAACAGTTACACTAACTGGCTGAATGTCTCCATTCTAAAAAAAAAAAAAAAAAAAAAAAAAAGAAGAAAAAAGTTAATACAACAATTTAATTATATTATGAGATCATAAGATGCACAATAAACATATCTAGTGTTCAGATGGGTAGCATGCTACCCCTAATCAGTAGCAGCCTAAAGTTATTGACATCAGCCCCAGCTAAAACAGCTTTTTGTGTCATCTCTCTGGTGGTGTGTGGCTTTGAACAAAAATTTAAAGCAAGTAAGGCAAGTAATTTCTTAGCAAAGGGATTCCCATCTCTATAGGTGCCTATTCATCTAGCGATGTATGGCCAGATTGACCAAGAGACAGATCTCTCTCTGATCAAATCTGATGGGAGAGTGATCTGTTGCCTCGTCATACACTGCAGTCCAAATCCCGATAGATTTCAGCGTGAAATGATCAGGAATCGGCATAGTGATGTTGCCTCTTCCAACTGCCCCCAAATGTAAATGTGCCCACCCCTCCCATCCTGTGTGGTGTAAAATCTCAACTGTCCAGCTGCTGTGATTCCTAGCCTCAGTCAACACCCCAAATATGCTGTCGCACCAAGCACCGCATGTTTGACATCACACACAGGTGCCTGGTGCCACACATGGGAGACTGTGTAGGAGGTTTGGAGTCAATGCAGAGGGACAGGTGAGCCTTTACATTGCACAGAGAAAGGAGAGGGGGTGGGGGGGGGGGGGGGTGGCACATATTTACACTTAAAGGGACACTTAAGTCAAACAAAAAAAATTAGTTTTACTCACCTAGGGCTTCCAATAGCCCCCTGCAGCTGTCCGGTGCCCTCGCTGTCTTTCTCCGATCCTCCTGGCCCCGCCAGCAGCCACTTCCTGTTTCGGTGACAGGAGCTGACAGGCTGGGGACGCGAGTGATTCCTCGCGTTCCCAGAATCATTAGCACCCTCTATGCTGCTATAATGGTATATAATATATGCTATAGCAGCATAGATGGCGCTATTGTGGCCAGGAACGCAAAGAATCACTCGCTTCCCCAGCCTGTCAGCTCCTGTCACCGAAACAGGAAGTGGCTGCCGGCGGGGCCAGGATGATTGGAGGGAGATGGCGAGGGCACCGGACAGCTGCAGCGGGCTATTGGAAGCCCCAGGTGAGTAAAACTCATTTTTTTTGTTTGACTTAAGTGTCCCTTTAAAGATTAAAATAAGCGATGCGCCCAAATGTATAGCTGCTGAGTCTAGTCAGGGGAGGTCCCAGTTCCCTAGGTAAAGTGAATATAATATAATAGACCGACTGCGCTTAATGAATGGTTTCGGTTTTCAATTTTAATAGTGACCTGTTATTGGTCTCTGTTAAAAGGATACAATCTAACAATGATTAAAATACAAGTAAAAGGCAAGGGATCTATAATGATAGACCCAAACGAATCTATAAAAAGTATATTTTATCACTTTTGTAAATTCATAAAATGAGGGATAAAATTGGTTAATTCAACCTAGATGTAATATTTGGCAATAATATTGAGCTGTAAAATACACAGTTTGCTATTGTTTAATTATTGCTAATGCACTGATGCTGAGAAAGAAGTATATTCTTAAATACTGCTGTATGCAGCAAAGCACTTCAGCTGCTAATTATAGATGATGACACTGTTGTTTTAAATAGTAGATGGTGTCGTTACTAATATTGCACTGTTCCTTCAGTTAATATACTGCAGAAATAACATGTAATGCTGCTCCTGAGGTTTTCAGGTGTTAAAAGTGCACTTTCGTCTGTTGCAGAGAAAATTGGTTGCAGGCAAGTTTCAGCACATGCATGGCTATCAGTGAGGTAGAGTACTCACGCTCCTTCTAGAAGAGGCTCTTCCTGTTATGGTGATGCGGGGAGCCGCTCGATCTCATTCGCCCCAGCCGGCGGCTGGATGAGAGAGTCTCAGACTTACTGCTGCAGGCGCAGTGTCGGGCAGCGTGCCCGGCTCCCTTGATGTGCGGGGAGCGTCCTCCCGTTGTAGCGGAGATGGTGAGCGTAGCTGTATCAGCGTTCCGGAACAGCGCTGGATGGGAACGCCCCCTCTCCTCCGTGTTGCGTGACGTCACGCGTAATAGCCGATGCTAATGTTTCGGAAGGAACGCCTTCCTTTCTCAAAGCTGGGCTACCAGTGGCTGAGGGGGCTTCCTTTTAAAGAACTCACAGTGCTAGGTCAATAAAATAAATATAGTAATTTCATTCAAATGCATAAAGTTCTAGTTCTTTGTTCAAACCATGGGGGACTAGAGTATTTAAAATAAATATCTAGTTAGATTCACGTCTGGACATTTCCATCAGGTAATCACCACCTCTCCAGGGTTTTAGTACCTGTTCTCTAACACAGAACTTTGATCCTTTAAAGGAACAGTTATGCATCAATCTATAGTGAGCTGATAAAGGATGATTTTTATTGCCTTTTTGAATATTATTGCAATGTTCTCCCAGTCTTTCCTTTAACGGGCGTTTTGTTCTGCCAACATATTGTTTAAGACATGGACATGTCAGTATGTAAATGACACCCTTTGTGTCACTGTTAGTTACATTTTTGATGCAGAATTGCTCTTTAGTGGTGGTGGACACTAATTCTTTCACCCTCTCTACAGGTAGTTGTGTTTCCTTACAAGCTCTACAGAAACCACATTTTTTTGAAGTAGCCGTCATGTTTTTTCTCTTTAGGACTCTTGACAGTAGGTGCAAGTATATTACCTAAATTCCTAGATTTTTTTAAAAATAATTTTTTAATGTTCTGTTAGAATAGGTGTTAGTAAAGGGTCTTCTCTTAAGATGTTCCAGTACCTCCCTACTATTTTTCTCACACTGAGCCTGGGAGGTGTAATCCAAGACAAGACTTGGTTGTTCCGCTGTATATGGGTTCGGTATTTTTTCTTTTAACAAGACCTGTCTCTCTGAACTCATTGCCTTAAATTTTTTGCGTTCACAATGGCATCTGCAGGATATCCTTTCTGTTGGAAAACGATTCTGGAGGGTATCTGCCTCCTCCTCAAAATCCACCAGCCGAGTACAGTTTCTTCTCAACCTCAGGAACTGGCCCTGAGGTATGTTGGTAAGCGCCCTCAAATGATGACAGCTGTCGATGTTTATATAACTATTCGTATCTACCTGTTTAGAGAAGGTTTTGGTCAAAATCTCCCCTTGTTCAATAAATACTGTAAGATCCAGAAAGTTGATTCTTTCCTTATTATACTCTCCAGTGAACCTTAGATTATAATCGTTATTAATCCAGTTGAGGAATCCCTCTAAACTCTCTTGAGTACCTCTCCAAATAAAAAAGGCGTCATCTATAAACCTCCTCCAGAGCACCAGGGAGGGTCCGGGGCCCATAGGACCACTGAGCACAAATCTCTCCCAGTGAGCTATGTAAAGGTTTGCAAAGGCCGGAGCAAACCGGGTCCCTATTGCCGTCCCGGTGCCCTGGAGGAAGTACCGCCCCTCAAAAAGGAAGTAGTTATGCTTAAGTATAAACAAAATACTGTGTATAACAAATTCAATCTGTTCTTGGGGTATCTGATGATACTCTTCCAAGAAAAATCAGGCTGCCTCTGCACCCTTCTCATGTGGTATCACCGTATAGAGCGAATTAACGTCCACTGTGCACAGCCAGTAATCTTCATGCCAATTGCATTCAGATAGAACCTCCAAGAAATGTCTAGTGTCTTTAATATATGTGGGAGTTGTTTTAACAATCTCTTGTAGATAAAGATCAACATACTTGGATAAGTTAGATGTCATAGAACCGATCCCCGATATTATCGGTCTCCCCGGAGGGTCTAGAAGACCCTTGTGTATTTTGGGGAGATGATAATATACGGGGATCCTTGGATTGCTGCTATATAGATAGAATTCATCATCATTAAGAATACCATTTTGTTTTGCTTCTTGTAAAAAGTATTTTAGTCTTTTCAAAAACTTAAAGGTAGGATCCAGTTTCAGCACCTGATATGTACTGTCATCTTGTAATTGGCGTAACGCCTCTTTCTGATATTGTTCTATATCCTGCATGACTAAGTCAATCCCCCCTCCCTTATCCGCAGGACGGATGATAATTGCTGCATCATTTTGGAGTGTTTTCATCGCCTTCCTCTCAACTTGTGTCAAATTATCGGAAAATTTGGGCTTTAATTTGCGCAAATCCTGCAATACTAAAGTCTCAAACGCGAGACTTAGTCATGCAGGATATAGAACAATATCAGAAAGAGGCGTTACGCCAATTACAAGATGACAGTACATATCAGGTGCTGAAACTGGATCCTACCTTTAAGTTTTTGAAAAGACTAAAAGACTTTTTACAAGAAGCAAAACAAAATGGTATTCTTAATGATGATGAATTCTATCTATATAGCAGCAATCCAAGGATCCCCGTATATTATCATCTCCCCAAAATACACAAGGGTCTTCTAGACCCTCCGGGGAGACCGATAATATCGGGGATCGGTTCTATGACATCTAACTTATCCAAGTATGTTGATCTTTATCTACAAGAGATTGTTAAAACATCTCCCACATATATTAAAGACACTAGACATTTCTTGGAGGTTCTATCTGAATGCAATTGGCATGAAGATTACTGGCTGTGCACAGTGGACGTTAATTCGCTCTATACGGTGATACCACATGAGAAGGGTGCAGAGGCAGCCCGATTTTTCTTGGAAGAGTATCATCAGATACCCCAAGAACAGATTGAATTTGTTATACACAGTATTTTGTTTATACTTAAGCATAACTACTTCCTTTTTGAGGGGCGGTACTTCCTCCAGGGCACCGGGACGGCAATGGGGACCCGGTTTGCTCCGGCCTTTGCAAACCTTTACATGGCCCACTGGGAGAGATTTGTGCTCAGTGGTCCTATGGGCCTCGGACCCTTCCTGGTGCTCTGGAGGAGGTTTATAGATGACGCCTTTTTTATTTGGAGAGGTACTCAAGAGAGTTTAGAGGGATTCCTCAACTGGATTAATAACGATTATAATCTAAGGTTCACTGGAGAGTATAATAAGGAAAGAATCAACTTTCTGGATCTTACAGTATTTATTGAACAAGGGGAGATTTTGACCAAAACCTTCTCTAAACAGGTAGATACGAATAGTTATATAAACATCGACAGCTGTCATCATTTGAGGTGGCTTACCAACATACCTCAGGGCCAGTTCCTGAGGTTGAGAAGAAACTGTACTCGGCTGGTGGATTTTGAGGAGGAGGCAGATACCCTCCAGAATCGTTTTCCAACAGAAAGGATATCCTGCAGATGCCATTGTGAACGCAAAATTTAAGGCAATGAGTTCAGAGAGACAGGTCTTGTTAAAAGAAAAAATACCGAACCCATATACAGCGGAACAACCAAGTCTTGTCTTGGATTACACCTCCCAGGCTCAGTGTGAGAAAAATAGTAGGGAGGTACTGGAACATCTTAAGGGAAGACCCTTTACTAACACCTATTCTAACAGAACATCCAAAAATTATTTTTAAAAAAAATCTAGGAATTTAGGTAATATACTTGCACCTACTGTCAAGAGTCCTAAAGAGAAAAAACATGACGGCTACTTCAAAAAAAATGTGGTTTCTGTAGAGCTTGTAAGGAAACACAACTACCTGTAGAGAGGGTGAAAGAATTAGTGTCCACCACCACTAAAGAGCAATTCTGCATCAAAAATGTAACTAACTGTGACACAAAGGGTGTCATTTACGTACTGACATGTCCATGTCTTAAACAATATGTTGGCAGAACAAAACGCCCGTTAAAGGAAAGACTGGGAGAACATTGCAATAATATTCAAAAAGGCAATAAAAATCATCCTTTATCAGCTCACTATAGATTGATGCATAACTGTTCCTTTAAAGGATCAAAGTTCTGTGTTATAGAACAGGTACTAAAACCCTGGAGAGGTGGTGATTACCTGATGGAAATGTCCAGACGTTAATCTAACTGGATATTTAATTTAAATACTCTAGTCCCCCATGGTTTGAACAAAGAACTAGAACTTTATGCATTTGAATGAAATTACTATATTTATTTTATTGACCTAGCACTGTGAGTTCTTTAAAAGGAAGCCCCCTCAGCCACTGGTAGCCCAGCTTTGAGAAAGGAAGGCGTTCCTTCCGAAACATTAGCATCGGCTATTACGCGTGACGTCACGCAACACGGAGGAGAGGGGGCGTTCCCATCCAGCGCTGTTCCGGAACGCTGATACAGCTACGCTCACCATCTCCGCTACAACGGGAGGACGCTCCCCGCACATCAAGTGAGCCGGGCACGCTGCCCGACACTGCGCCTGCAGCAGTAAGTCTGAGACTCTCTCATCCAGCCGCCGGCCGGGGCGAATGAGATCGAGCGGCTCCCCGCATCACCATAACAGGAAGAGCCTCTTCTAGAAGGAGCGTGAGTACTCTACCTCACTGATAGCCATGCATGTGCTGAAACTTGCCTGCAACCAATTTTCTCTGCAACAGACGAAAGTGCACTTTTAACACCTGAAAACCTCAGGAGCAGCATTACATGTTATTTCTGCAGTATATTAACTGAAGGAACAGTGCAATATTAGTAACGACACCATCTACTATTTAAAACAACAGTGTCATCATCTATAATTAGCAGCTGAAGTGCTTTGCTGCATACAGCAGTATTTAAGAATATACTTCTTTCTCAGCATCAGTGCATTAGCAATAATTAAACAATAGCAAACTGTGTATTTTACAGCTCAATATTATTGCCAAATATTACATCTAGGTTGAATTAACCAATTTTATCCCTCATTTTATGAATTTACAAAAGTGATAAAATATACTTTTTATAGATTCGTTTGGGTCTATCATTATAGATCCCTTGCCTTTTACTTGTATTTTAATCATTGTTAGATTGTATCTTTTTAACATATTTACACTTGGTGGTGGCCAGGCAAGCAATGTCTATCACATTCATCAGTCGTTGAGATATCGACCACCGTAGCCACTATGGACAGGATTGAGAGTTTTCAGCTGAGATATTTCCAGTATGTCCGATTGATGCACACAACCAATTTCAGCCTAAACCCCGCATCTACACGAGTAGATGCGGCCGCGATGCTCCTTATCAATCGAGCCGCTGATGCGGCTCGATTGATAAGATCCGACAGGACGGATCTCCGCAGCGCCGATTTCCTGCTCGCTCCCCGCAAGGGGACAATGGCAGGGAATCGAGAGGAAGATAAGCGGCACCGGCGGGTACGAGCGGGGAATCGAATGCGGCGCACGCGCGACGAGCGGGGATGCGGCGGGCACGCGGAAGAGGCGATCCGGCGGCTAATCGAGCCGCCGGATCGCTGCAATGTCCCATAGTGTAGATGGGGCTTTAAAATCGGTCAAATCATTAATCAAGCATGCTTGCTGTTACACAGTTTTTCATCGGATTCACTAAAATTATTAAATAGGATGGTTGATTGGGCCATAAAATCGGTAGATGTATGGCCGCCTTAAAGATTACAATATAATTTTAAAAAGGGGCTGTCAGCCATACTATCTAAAAAAAAAAAAAAAAAAAAAAAAAAAAAAAAAATACTTGCTCTACTTACATAAAATATGTATTGCACTGTCCATGTTTTGGATTTCAGTAAGTTTCATATAGAAAACAAAGAGAAAACTATTATGGGCATTTGCCATTTTGGAATCCGTGTCTAAAGCCAATCCTGATGTCATTTCCTCCCTTACTCTAGGACAGGGGTCTCAAACTCAATTTACCCGGGGGCCGCAGGAGGCAAAGTCAGGATGAGGCTGGGAGTTCAAGTGTCCCCGCCCAAATCGCCCCGGGGGGCAATCCGCCGGCATTTCCTGGAAGGGGCAGAGCTTTCAGCTTCAGCTCTGCCCCTCCTGACATCAATCGCGGCGGATCGCCGCCTCTGCCCGCCCCTCTCACTCTTCCTTCACAGAGAGGGGCGGGGGAGAGGCGGCGATCCATTCGGCGATTGACGTCAGGAGGGGAAGAGCTACAGCTGGAAGCTCTGCCCCTCAGCGCAGTCGTGGATGTTTGCCCGGGGGATTTGGGAGCTCTGCAGCCCTTGTTTAGCGGCGGGGATGCGGCGGATTACTTGGGAGCACTGAAGCGAACTATAAGGTAAAATGGGCAAATATAGTTCGCTTCCGTGTCGCTTTTGCCGGCAGGCAGGGCCGGTTTAAGCAACAATGGGGCCCTAGAGCAAAATAAACCTGCCCCCCCCCCCCAACAGATACCCTGGAACAAAAATCATCGGCATTAAGGGACCTTTTTTGCAGCTGGTATAGTCAGGGTGTGAAGCCCCAATCGGTCGGAGCTCCACATTCTGGCTACCCCAGCCTGCATGGGGGACAAGGGGTTAAAAAGTTTCAGGAGGGGGGACCCCACATAATTTTTTTTTAAAAAAATTCCCACACTCTAAACATAAAAAAAAATATAAAAAAATGGGGAAATAGGAAAAAATGCCAGGAATCTTCATACAGCCATATTGCGGCTGTATAGCGATCCCTGGCAAAAGCGCTGCGGCTGCGTATGGACCCCCTGGAAACCCTGTCTGGAAATGTATTGCTCTTTCTTTTGATACATGTAAAATTACACTACCGTTAGGTTTGCTACTAAAAGTGACATTTACCGCATTTAAAAATATACTATTTTCCTTCGAAACTTTAAAATTGATTTTCTCAAAAACTATAAGGTCTTTTTGAAAAATTGTTTTTTCCTCTTATTCCTAATGATCTCCTTAACATATCCTGCAAATTTAGGGTTTCTAGCATTTAAGGTGGATTTGCTATTAACCATTAAAATCGGCAGGTTTTTAAATGTGTATTTTTTTTCCTTTGCAACTTTAAAATCGATTTTCTCAAAAACTATAAGGCAGATTTGAAAATTTTTTTTTTCCTCTTGTAGCCACTGGAGGCCCCTACAAGCTCTGGGGCCCTGGGGCCACAAAATATTGTATCGCGGGCCGCAAATGGCCCGCGGGCCGCGAGTTTGAGACCCCTGCTCTAGGAGGAGGGAGGCCAATGCAAACACAGACAGCCTTCAGACACTCCCACCCAGCTCTGCAATAGAAAGTGCACTGTCATTGTGCGACTCTGCAGGTTCTCAGTATGATAAATATTGGACAATCAAGAGTGAGGCCTGGAACCCACTGAAAACAGAAAACGCAAAACGCTACCGCTAGAGTTTTGTCTGAGCGGTTTGCAAGCGGATTCATGCGCGTTTGCGGTTGCGTTTTGCAACATTGTATTTTTTTGCTCAGCGGTTGTGTAGCGTTTTGCGTTTTTATCCTGATTGGTCCTGTGAATTATTTTTAATTTTGTTACAGTGTGCTGAACCGCAAAACGCTAGCAAAACCGCTCAGTTTAGGTTTTGCTGAGCGTTTCTGCTAGCGTTTCAATACTTTACATTGAAGCGCTAACGCTCCCAAAATGCTGCATGTCCTGCGTTTGCGTTTCTGGGAAACGCAAACGCTCCTGTGGAAGTTGCCCCATCCATTAACATCAGCTGAGCGTTTTGGCAAAACGCTAGCGTATCGCAGCGCTGCCAAAATGCTCAAAAAAACGCTCTTGTGGGTTCCAGCCCTCACAGAGGTGTGGGAGGGGAAAACAGGAGGGAAAGAGACTTCACCCAATCACGCTGTATTAGTTAAAGGGAACCTTAACTGAACGGGGGTAAAGAGTTTCACTTACCTGGGGCTATTACCAGCCCCCTGCAGTAGTCCTGTGCCCTCGGAGCTGCTCTGGAATCCTCCGGTCCCCCGCTGTCACTTAGTTTCGTTTTTGACGACTCACCAGTCGGCCGGCCGCCATGCGTATTATTGGACGCATTTCCTACTGCAATTAGTGATGTTGCGGACCACAACGCGTGCAAAAATACGCATTGCCGCATTCCGCACGCGTGCGGAATGCGGCAATGCGTATTTTTGTACACGTTGCGTTCCGCAACAGCGCTAATTGCAGTAGGGAATGCGTCCAATAATACGCATGACGGCCGGCCGACTGGTGAGTCGTCAGAAATGAAACTAAGTGACAGCGAGGGACCGGAGGATTCCAGAGCGGTTCCGAGGGCACAGGACTGCTGCAGGGGGCTGGTAATAGCCCCAGGTAAGTGAAACTCTTTACCCTCATTCAGTTAAGGTTCCCTTTAAGTCTGAGGGGAAATAAAGGAGCAAAAAAACAAACAAACAGCAAGCATGCCTTTCAACTTCCTTTATGCGGCAATGTACCAAATAAGAGCCAGGCAAACTGGGGAATGATCTTTTAACAACAAAAGAAAGGGGCAGTGCACACCAAAAAGCGCTAGCGTAACCGCAAACGCTCAGCACTTTTGGAAGTGATTTTCTAGGCAGCTCTAGGCAGCTGTCTAGCGATTTTCTAAGCATGTCTAGTGATTTTTGGAGCATTTTGGTGCAGCATTTTTTATTACAGTAGAGCTGTAACTGAACAGGTTCTGTAAAAAAACCTTGGAAAATCGCTCTGATCCAGTGCTTTTCAGAGCAATTTTCCACTTTCCTATACTTAACCACTTCTGTGCCAGGGGGTGGTTTTGCTGATCGGTGCTGCGTGGGCTCTCCAGCCCGCAGCACCGATCAGCTGGCAGGCAGGGCAATCAGACTTCCCCCCCCCCCCCTTTTTTCCCCACTTGGGGGGATGTCCTGCTGGGGGGGTCTGATCGCCGCCGGCTTGCTGTGCTTCCGGGGGGCTCTTCAAAGCCCCCCTCCGCAGCGCTTCCTGGCCTCCTTCCCTTTCTCTCCCTCCCCCTGTAAGCGGCGCAGGACGGAATTCCGTCCTGCGCCGGATAGGATTTAGCCTATCAGATGCCGGCGATCCCCGGCCAATCAGAGGCCGGGGATCGCCGATCTCCTCTACGGCGCTGCTGCGCCGTATGTATGTAAACAGCGGGGAAGATCTTCCCGTGTGTTTACATTTACCCTGCGAGCCGCGATCGGCTCGCAGGGTGTTCACGTAGCACACTTCAGGATTCAGGGGCGTACTTATGCGTACGCAGAATCCTGAAGTGGTTAACATTGGGGCTGAATCGCCTCACAGATCAGCAAAAATGCTGCAGGACCCGCATTTGCATTTGAATGGGATGGAGCACACCAGAGCAATGAGTTTTTTCCAAATACATTAGAAAATCACTTTTAAAAGTGCAAGTGTTTTTAAAAAGCACTCTTGGTGTGCACCAGCCCTTAGGGCCCATTCACACTTCAGCGTTTTGCCGGCGATTTTGGCAAAACGCTTAAACACTAGTGCTTTTGAAAGAGATAGTGTAATTAAACCCTATGGGTCCGTTCTTACTTGGGCAGTTTACGCTAATCGCCGCGAATCGACCCAAAACGCATAACCTGCACCATTTTAGGCGATTTCCCGGCGATCGCATTTCAGTGCTACAGAAGCGCTAAACGCGTTCGTGGAGAAAAAAAATTGCTGCAGTGTTCAGTGATTTTTCCGCTGGAAAAAAAAAAAAAATATTACTCCTGCAAAACGCCGGCTATAATTGCTGGCGTTTTGCAAACGCAAGTGTGAATGGGCCCTAAGAGTGATTTTTTTACTTTTGGATTGCCTGGTTAGCATCCTTACTACTTGTTTACCAGATAAAAATAAAGAATTGATTTTATATCCAACAGCTACACTTTATTATTTGGGTTATGACAAAAGAAAAATACCTTTTTTTTCCCTGAGGTTTAATTTATGAATTGTCTTTCATTGAATTATGAATCTATTTTAAATGCTCATTCCCCTAAGAGGGTGTTGACATTTTAAAAGGCGACTCCAAACGCCACTTGCCCCTTCTCCTGAACTACCAGAGGCCTTGATATTGGAAAAGGTTTTGAAAATGAAGGGAATTTCTGTTCCAGTCTTACAAGAAAATGTATATCGCCTGAAAACATAGTAACCTCAGACTTTGCAAAGACTTCTGTCATCGCTCCCCACAATAGTCTGGCACAGTGCAGAAGGTGAGGATACAGAGAGCTGCCACTGTACATCCAGTCAGTGCTGTTCAGGGATGGAGATCTCTTGTTTGTACTCCAATCGTAGATGGCGCCGTTTCTCTGCGTTCTAGCTGCCCGACCTAGCGTCCTTCCTGGTTGTCCTCTGGCTCATGAGTCATGCGTGTGACGAAACGCGCCGGGTGGAGAAACGGCGCCATCTACGAGCCTTACCCAGGAGGCACGGGGGAGAGCCCGTTAATACTCTGAATGCTGTACTAAACTCCAATGTTTGTGAGTAGTTTAACTTAATAAATGTTCTACTTTTAACGGAATTACGCTATGGGATGCAATTCTTGTTTATGAGGTATACATGGAATTGGAGTATAAACAAGAGATCTCCATCCCTGAACAGCACTGACTGGATGTACAGTGGCAGCTTGAGGACAGATCGAGTTAGGAAGAAAACCAGAGCCTGTATTGACCAATCTCGCAGTGGTCATCTTGGACGGGTGAGTGCGGTCCCAAGGGGGACAGTCATTTTCTATTTTCATCATTGTGAACTGATGTGGAGCGCTATCTAATACATAGAAGGTTAGGACAAAGGCCAGGCTGAGTTGAGTGGAGTAACTCATTAGCATTCCTAAAACTTCAAGGGGTCAACATTAGGCACTTCAGCCTGCGCTGTGTTTGAGAGTAATTCATAAAAGTATCAATGTCTTTCACTCCAACTTCCATTTATACTGAAGCTGACACTTTGATCAAAATCAAAAATATCAAAAAATGTTCAATAAAGTTTATCAAAAAGTTAATGTTCATGAATTTAAGCTGCGTTGCGTTGTCTGTACAAACATTAAAGCAAGGTAAAGAAAAAGTAGCACTACGTTATGCGACCTTTCGGTGACATACAATGAAAAGTATGCTTCACTGCCTCTGTTAACTCACTTATTATGCAGTAATGTACTGCATGCACTGTGAACATTGCAGAAACTTACTATGTAGTGCAACTTTCTGCATTTACTAGTTCACCAAGGTTTTTTTTTTCCGCCTTACGAGCCAGGGCAAATTTTCATCTTTCAATGCTCCTTCCATTCAATCACCAATAACTTTATCGCTATTTAGCACAACAAAATGATCTATAACTGGTTTTATTCGCCAAATAGGCTTTTGCTAAGAATTATTTTATTCTAAACAAGCGCTCACTATGCTGCACTACCCGCAGCATAGCACGCGCCCGTGATCACACGCACTACGCAGCCAGTAGCCCACGTAGCGTGCAGCACATTCCATTTAAGGCATGCTACATACATACATACATACACACACACACACACACACACACTAAATAACATCTATGCTGTAAGACTAAAGCCTGATGTGTCACTAATAGAGATGGTCAATGAGATGGAAATAATTCTGTGTTGATGCAAGTTTATGCACTCCCTTTGCTCACGAACTCAAATAATTTGATAGGTTGTTAAAATTTGGTTTGGCGACTACAAATTAAAGGGTACCCAAGATGAAAAAAAAAAAAAAAAAAAAAAAAAAAAAAAAACTCTGGGAGAAGGGCAGCTAATGAATAAACAATGAGCAAGAGAAGGGAGAGAGGAAACAAGAGTTAAGGAGGATATGATGTCACATTAGCTTGGCAAGATGGCCACTGCCTAGAAAAGGATTTACTGCTTTTCTTTTGTAAAATTCACAGGAATCATTACGTGGATAGCACAATACATCTGTTATGTAAGTAGAGGTAGTATTTATCTACTTATATATGTGTTTATTTCTAGGTTAGCATGGGTGTCACTTGTTCTTTAAAGTGGTATCGTCACCATAAAAATCAAATTTCAACAGCAACTGGTCTGAGTGTATTAAGTGATAAAGATGCTAATCCTGCATTCAAAACTTTTTCTGCTGTTATGATTTGGAGTTATCACATACTTAAGGAGCACTGGCCCTTTAGTAGTCGTGCCAAAGAATTGTATGCTGGGTGTTTTTTTTATCTATAATCTATTCCTCCTCTTCACTTTATTTCCCTGCCAGCAGCTTATCTGAAACCTAATCCCCTACTCACTTGTGTTTACAAGCAAGGCTGAGGCAACTCAGCGATTGGAGGAGACAAGAAAAAAAGTTAAAGAGAACCCGAGGTGTGTTTAAAGAATGTTATCTGCATACAGAGGCTGGATCTGCCTATACAGCCCAGCCTCTGTTGCTATTACAAAGCCCACTAAGGTCCCCCTGCACGCTGCAATTCCTCATAAATCACAGCCGTGCTTTGAGGCTGTATTTACATCTGTAGTGTCAGTCTCAGCTGCTCCCCCGCCTCCTGCATAGCTCCGGTCCTTGCCCCCGTTTCTTCCCTCCAATCAGCAGGGAGGGAAGGGATGCAGGCGGGGACTGGAGTTCTGCAGGAGGCAGGGAGAGCAGCAGACTGACACTATAGAGATAAACACAGCCAGCTCTGACAAGCTGTTTGTCAGCAGCGTGGCTGTGATTTATGAGGGATTGCAGAGTGCAGGGGGACCTTAGGGGGGTTTGGGATAGCAACAGAGGCTGGGCTGTATAGGCAGATCCAGCCTCTGTATGCAGATAATATTCTTTAAACCCACCTCGGGTTCTCTTTAAGGGCAGAAATGACATCACGAGTAGGCCTTAACTGTGGGCAAAAGACATGGCCTGACGCTGCAAGGTGAGGGGGGGGGGGGGAGCGGCGGCTAGAGGGGGGGGGTCCCTATCACTGCCTAAATGGGGGTCCCTGTCTCTCACTACCTAAATGGGGGTGTGCCTGTCTTTACCTAAACTGGGGGCTCCTGTCACTACATACACTGGAGGGGTCTCTGTCACTACCTGAACTGGGGGGCACCTGTGACTACCTACACTGAGGGGCTCCTGGCGCTACCTAAACTATCCAGGCCAGCCAGCCCAGCATCACCACCAGCCAACCAGCCCAGAATCACTGTCAAAAAGGCCACAGCATCACCACCAGTCAGGCCAGCATTTACTTCAACCAGCATTACCGCCAGCCAGGTCACAGCATCATTACCAGCCAACCCAGCCACAGCATCACCGCCAGCCAACCCAGCCACAGCATCACCGCCAGCCAGGCCACAGCATCACTGCCAGGCCTTCCAGCTCACACATCATCCACCATTCCAACCAAAACCAGTATTGCCAGGCACAGCAGCCAGTAGAGGAGAATTCAGAAGCCAGGTGAGAGGTGTCTACCATATTAAGCGGGCATTCTGCTTATTTATGTGAAATGCTGTCTATTTATGTGCCTCATGACTGCTGAATTTGTCTGGTTGGAGGCCTCATGATTGCTGAATTTGTCTTGTTGGGGGCCTCAGGATTGCTGAATTTGTCTTGTTAGGGGTCACATGATTGCTAACTGCGAGACTATGGGAAAAGCTGAATCATTATCATATGAGACAATAGCATTACACCTACTTCTTTAGCTTTTTAAAAACAGAAAATAAAAAACTGGGAGGTTCTAAAAAAATGAATTCATTTATTCAGGAGTAGGATGGATGAAATGGTTTATCTTTACAGTTTATTTTCAACTTGGATTTTCCATAATGTTCATGTATGAGTTAAAACGTTTGTACAGTATTTAGTTTAAATTGCTGTTGCCACTTTGCGACAGATAAGTGACGTGTGGGTTGCAGTTTGGGCACTCTGCCTCCAAAAAGTTTGCCACCACTCTCCTAGTCTAATGGCCCACCATTGCTAGGTTCATGTAAATTTGTCTCCACCCGTGACCACACCCACATTGCTGGTCCATGGCCACACCTATTTTTCGCTACGCACGTAACCCTCATTTTTTTGGCAAGCTAGCTGCAGTGTGCTGATCTCTGCTGCCTACAGTATGTACAGTATACGCTGTTCTCTAGTGCCTGCACTGTGTGCTGATCTACCTCTAGTGTGTACAGTATAAGGTGTTACTCTGTGCCTTTACGGATTGTAAACCAGCTGTATTGTATGCTGATCCCTGCTACTTTCAGTATGTACAGTATTAGCTGTAAAGCCTGGTACACACATACAATTTTGATTAGCCAATTTTAGCTCTGTTCATCAAATTCATTGTCTGTTGGCTCACTTACTGCATGGGGGTGGTAAAATTGGTCCGTGATTGACCAATCAAAATTGATCTATGCCTATACTGATTGTAAATTATCTAAATAAAGGACAGGGGGCTCCATCCAGTATTTCAATGGGCAGGCCTGTTATCCGTAGCTTACACCGCTGCCAAGTTCATGCACGTTTGGCCCCACCCATAGCCACGCCCACTATGGGTTGTGTCGGTAAATTATCCACACCGGGTGTCCAACACCCTAGCTACGCCACTGTGCCCACCTGTACAGATTTGTTTGGGTCGCAAAAAGTTGTGCTTGAATCCTCCACGTCAAAAATGTTTTGCATGAAAGAGGCCCTCCATTTCAAAAAGACTGGGAACCCCTGGCATAGATTATAGAAGAGTAAACATGTATGGCTCATGTTCCCACCTATTGTATGGTTGTGAATTACTGAGGGGTGGAAGCACCCAAAAATGGGTTATGTAATGAAACAAAAGATAAGGGGGAGGGAGGTGTCTCTACCACTCCAGATGCAAGATCACAAACCACAGAGTAAATGTAAAAAAAAAATATTAAAAATTTATTCAGCATGTTGAAAAGGACAATGCGTTTCACAGGTCTCAGCCAGCTTCTTCAGGAGTGCCTTTAAAATATGGTCACAAGCATGGACGCCAGAAATGTCTTTTCTTTACATTATCTATTTTTGGGCGCATCCACCCCTCAGTGCTATACATTACATCTCCTTTGGAGGTGTTCACCTTCTGGGTGTGGTGTTATCTATAACCAAGAAGGGCCAACCAGGAGTGCGACCATCCGGCTCCTGTAGGACCTAGAATACCAAGCGGGGACGGTTATTTCACCGTTGGCGATAGGAGATTGCATGGACTGCAACCCACCTTTGGCTCCGGGTCTCTCCTTGTCATACAGGTGATGTGGTATCCCCACAGTGACCACCTTTTCTAAGAGTTGTGAAGTAGTTAGGCCCCATTTACACTGGGAATTGCAAAATGCTACCTAATTCGCTAGCATTTTTTCAGTTTTTTTTTCAAGAATGGGGATTTTTTGAGTGATCATGATTTTTTTTAAACATTTGAACCACGATCGCTCCAAAATCATGGAGAAGCTCTGTATGCACCTCGATTTAAATACTACAAAATGTTTACCTTTCCTTTAGAGCCTTCTCCAACTGCTACCACTGTTGCTTGCAAGACTTTGCCTTGAGATTTTTCAGGAAGCACAATTCCTCCTTTGGTGACAGTTTCTTGACAGAACCGCTCAACAAGGACACGGTCAAATAAAGGAACAAATTTTTGTATTGCTTTTCCTGCCTGTTAAGTAAAAGGAAGGAAAATAAAAATATACATATGTTTTTATACATTTTTAATTTATTAGTCACACTCTGGGAATATACTCATGCGGTACATAATACAGACAATGGTGTACACCAAATAGAGACACTGGTACAAAATACAGAATTGGTAATTACAGTGGCAAATGTAAAATGATCAGGGCTGTGGAGTCGGTCCAAAAATCCACCGACTCCGACTCCTCTAATTTGCATATTACAATTTTGTTGATTAAAAGTATGTAACATGAAATTCGTCTTTATAAACGATGGGCTTGTAATTAGGGATGGACGCAAAACTGAAAGAAATGCACCTTTAGGCCCAGTGCACACCAAAACCGCTAGCAGATCCGCAATACGCTAGCGGTTTTGGGAGCTGATTTCAGAGCGATTCTAGGTATGTTTAGAGAGGTTTTCTAAACATACCTAGCGGTTTTGGGTGCGTTTTTGTGTAGCAGATTACACATATTGTTACAGTAAAAGCTGTTACTGAACAGCTACTGTAACAAAAATGCCTGGCAAACCGCTCTGAAGTAGCGTTTTTCCTATACTTTACATTGAGGATGAAACGCTTCCGAAATCCGCAAACGCGCAGCAGGAGGCGCGTTTGCGGCTTGGCAAAAACCACAAACCGCCGGTGTGCACCATCCCATTGCAATACATTAGACAAGCGTTTTTAGAGGCGGATGCGGCCGGCGGATCGCTCCAAAAAACGCTCGGTGTGCACTGGGCCTCATTTCCAGGGCTGTGGAGTCGGTCCAAAAATCCACGACTCCGACTCCTCAGTTTAGGATTCCACGACTCCGACTCCTCTAATTTGCATATTACAATTTTGTTGATTAAAAGTATGTAACATGAAATTCGTCTCTTAACTGCCAACGCTTAGGAATTTTACAAGACAACTGAAGTGAGAAGGATATGTAGACTACTATATTTATTCCCTTTAGACTAAAACTAGTCCTTGGTAAGAGTACTTGTAAAAGGTACAAACCGGAACAAAGAACATCTATCAGGCCCTAGGCAATGTAAGTGTGGGTACATGTAAGAATGATGTGCAGGTACTCTGCAGGGGAATGAGGAGATTGTAAACAGACAACACCTCTGTGTTCAATGTGCACAGCATTCTCAGTGGATTCCCTGCAGCTCTGTGGGGAGTGCATATGTAGAGTATAGTACTACTGTGTAACAAAGTAAACCTGAGACAGATGAAATTAAAGTTTTATACATACCTGGGGCTTCCTCCAGCCGCCTTCAGGATAATCAGTCCCTCGTTGTCCTCCTCCACCACCTGGATCTTCTGCTATGAGTCCAGGTACTTGAGCCAGTCAGGCGTAGTGCGCATGCACACACTCCGCCGCCAGGAGCGTACTACACCTGTGCAGCACTATTGCGCAGGTGCAGAATGTTCCTGGCTGTGGGAGCAGCATGCGGCTGGACAGCGCTGACTGGCTGAATTACCAGGACTCATAGCAGAAGATCCGGGTGGTGGAGGACAGCGAGGGACTGATTAGCCTGAAGGGGGCTGGAGGAAGCCCTAGGTATGTATAAAACTTTACTTTTCATCCGTCTCAGTTACCCTTTAATTTGTAGTCACCAAACCAAATTTTAATAACATATCACATTATTTGATTTCATCAGCAAAGGGAGTGCGTACATTTGCATAAATCAGCATCAATGCAGAATTATTTCCATCTCGTTGACCATCTCCATTAGTGACACGGCTACACATCAGGCTTTATTCTTACAGCATAGATGCTATTTAGTATATCTAAGAGATTCCTGTGTACACATCATATATACAGTCACAATCAGATATGTATATCTGACCTTAAAAATACGGGGACTGCTTTATTGAAGCAGCACAAGTAACTAATTTTGATTGGTTTATTTCATTTTTGTGGACTAAGCACAGCTATTACTGTATATATACACTGTATATATATATACATTATTTTTAATGACTATTATCTGAGAAATAGAACATTTTATCATATTTTCTATTTTAATTACAGTTACAAATTCATTAGGAGTCGGAGTCGGTGCATTTTTTCCCGACTCCGACTCCAGGCACCCAAAATTGCCCGACTCCGACTCCACAGCCCTGAAAATGATGACTAAAATATACCTTATATACTTGAGCATAAGCTGACCCCCAACTTTTCCACCCCAAAAAAACAAAAACAAAATAACACCCCAAAAAACAATTGAGTCATGTATAAGCCGAGGGTAGGAAACGCAATTTCTGTTGCCCCTCTTGTGCCGCACTCTCCCGCTGTCACCTGCGTGTGATGGAATCGCAGATGCACTGCATTCTGGTTCAATACAGTTTTTGTCTCAGGACATGGAGAACAACTGAATAGACCTTAAAAAAATGCACCGAAAATTCTCAAAACAAATGCCCAGGAGAAACAAAGTGTTTTTTTTTAATCACTGCTCCAAAGATTCAGCTTAAAGGACTTACGAGGCGAATTGCTTAAAAAATGTTATGTACCTCATTGCTAAAGCAGACCTCAGGGCAGACGAACAGCACCTTCCTTTTCACGATCAGGTGCTTTATCAGGCTAATCCAGGTTACATTGCAGCTCCCGACCCTCCACAGGGTCGCCCTAGCAGAATCGCCGCTTTAAAAATCCAACTCCTGCGCAGCTCGCATAGCCGTGGCCGCGCAGGATTACAGCCCCGCTCGTGTCCGCCCTCACTCCGTGCGCTCTACTATACGTCATGTGGGCGGCTCCACATGACCACCCACATGACGAACTACACTGCCAGCCAGCCGCGCCCCCTCAGCAGAGAATACAAGCGCTGAACGAGTGAGTACCTGCTCGTTCAGAGCTTGTATTCTCTGCTGAGGGGGCGCGGCTGGCTGGCAGTGTAGTTCGTCATGTGGGTGGTCATGTGGAGCCGCCCACATGACGTATAGTAGAGCGCACGGAGTGAGGGCGGACACGAGCGGGGCTGTAATCCTGCGCGGCCACGGCTATGCGAGCTGCGCAGGAGTTGGATTTTTAAAGCGGCGATTCTGCTAGGGCGACCCTGTGGAGGGTCGGGAGCTGCAATGTAACCTGGATTAGCCTGATAAAGCACCTGATCGTGAAAAGGAAGGTGCTGTTCGTCTGCCCTGAGGTCTGCTTTAGCAATGAGGTACATAACTTTTTTTAAGCATTTCGCCTCGTAAGTCCTTTAAGAATATCAAATCTAACCCAAAGAAGTTTTACAACTACATCAAGAAAAAAAATGGTTGACTGTATTGGACTCCTAAAGGATGAGGTGGGAACTCAATGGTGGATGACCAAGGTAAGTCAGAGTTATTAAATGCTTTCTTTGCTTCTGTCTTCACAAGGGAAACATTACTGTTGCAAATTACAGATGCAGAAGAGTCTCAATATTCCAATTGTAATATTAAATACTTAACTCAGGAAGAAGTGAAGGCAAGACTAAAGGGGGCCATACACTAGGCGCCCAACTAACCAATCGACCATCCAATTCGATTATTATAATCGAATTGGATGAAAATTGGTGCTGCCAAGTACATGCCCGACAAAGCGACCAATTTCAGGACAGAAATTGACCGCAGTCGTTCGCGCATGTTGGTAAATTTCGGGCCGAGGTTGGTCGGGTGCGCAGCGGTGCGGCGGCCGATTTGCGAATGAGCGACGACCTGACGAAACCACCACCACATTGTATAAGTGTGTGTAGTGCATTTATACACTACCTGTTCGTTGTCAGCCTCCATGCAGTTTCCGTCCATATTGCCGGGTTCCGCATACACGCCGGCTGACATCAGGAAGGCGCATAGCGGCTGCCGTCAGACGCTATGCACCACTAGCGTGTATGCGGCTTACCCGGCGAGCTGCTTCAGGACAGGTAATGTATCATATGCACTACATAATTTACATACATTAATACATTTTTTGGGGCAGTGGCTGGGCGGACAGCGGTGGCTCAGCCGATTCCAGGACAATTTCACGCCGAAATCGGAATGGCATCGGCCAGTAGTGAATGGGCAGACTCGACTAGAGACATTTATCTCTAATCAGATTCGATTAGAGATACATTTATCTCTTGGTCGAATCTACCCATATTCGTTCTAGTGTATGGGCACCTTAAATTAAAAATAGACAAGGCACCTGGCCCAGATGGCATGCATCCTTGGGTCCTAAGGGGATTAAGTTATAGATAGACCCCTTTATCTTATCTTTTGTGATTCTCTTTCAACTGGCAGAGTCCCAGAAGATTGGCATTCAGCCCACGGTTTCCCATTATTTAAGAAGGGCAAAAAAAAAAAAAAAAAAAAAAAAAAAAACAGATCCAGGAAATTAGACTGCTGGCAGTGGGGTCCCACAGGGGTCTATACTGGGTCCAGTGCTCTTCAATTTATTAATGATCCAGTAGAAATTGCTATTTTTGCATACAAAATTGTGCAGAATCATCAACTCTCAGGAAGCTAGTGACATATTACAACAGGATCTGGAGAGGTTGGCTATATGGGCACATAAATGACAGATGAAATTCAATGTTGAAAAATGTAAAATGTAAAGTCATGCATTTTAGTTGTACCAAAGGTCTAGCTAGCACCATACAAAATAAATGGGATACAGTTGGGGACATCAAACTTGGAGGACTTAGGAGTACTCATCAACAAGTTAAATAATCGTATGCAATGCCAAGCCGCTGCAGCTAAAGCTAATAAAAATTTGGGATACATTAAAAGGGAAATAAAAAAAAACAAACAAAAAAAACCTTGAGATGCTAGCATAATATTGCCCCTGTTTAACTCTTTAGTAAGGCTACTTCTGGAGTATGGAATACAATTCTGGGCACCACATTACAGGAAATATATTGCAGTTTTAGAGCAGGTGCAGAGACGAGCAACAAAATTGATACAAGGGATGGAAAGTCTCACTTACCAAGAAAGGTTAGATAAACAGGGTTTATTTAGTCTAGAGAAAAGACGCCTTAGAGGGGACCTAATTAACATGTATTAAATACATCAGAGGGCAATATAAAAGCTTGGCGGATGAGCTTTCTGTCCCTAGGCCTTCTCAAAAGGACATGATCTCCGCATGGATGAAAAACGCTTTAGCCATTTATTTAGGAAAGGGTGAGTGATTAAGATGTGGAATACATTGCCACAGGAAGTAGTTATGGCAAATTCTATACCTGCATTTAAAGGGAGCTTAGATGCTTTCCTTGCGTTGGAACAACATCCATGGCTACAATTACTAGGTAATGCCCAGTGATGTTGATCCAGGGATTTTATCCTATTGCCATCTGGAGTCGGGAAGGAATTTTTTCCCTTTTGGGGCTAATTGGACCATGCCTTGCAAGGGTTTTTCGCCTCCCTCTGGATCAACAGGGATATGTGCGTGAGCAGGCTGGTGTTGTACTTTGTTCTCTGGTTGAACTCGATGGACGTATGTCTTTTTTCTACCTAAATAACTATGTAACTATGTAACATTGATGGAGGTTTGTACTGATGCACAATTGTCTCCACAGACTGCAGATAGGTTGACAGTGGATTCAGAGGTCACCCATGAAACTTTTGACAGATGCTAGCAGCTAGAAATGGGTTGCCCACTGCCACGATCAACAGATTACCTCTATTTTAAATTTTTATTTAGTTTAAAACACTAAAATAGAATACACATTGGGCACCTCCATCCTACCCATTAAGCTGAAACAAGGCTGTTTCCCTCAACCACCCTCCATAAAGTATGGCAAATCGACCTAACTATCCATTAAAACGCGAATCGAACATGTCGGAAATAAGCGAATCGACGGGAATCGAGCGGTGCATCAAGTGCGGGAACGCACTGTGTGTAGCCAGCATTAGAGTTAGGCACCACTAATGATGGGGGGGGGGGTGGAAGGGTCTTCAGGTATTTCATGAAGAAACCTAAAATGGTCAATGATGAAACTTTGCTGTTGTGCCTTGTGCAGGCTTTTGACCATGCTGTCTGGATTGATTGATTATGAATTCGGATACTGTCCCCCCTGCCTAAAAATATAACAGCCGATTCAACCATACAAATGTCAGAAAACAAAAAAATCACATTTGCTGTTGTACACCACTGTATAGTAGTTCAGAGCTTTGTATGCACTTTTTTATATATAAAAAGACAGCCCAAGGCCCCGCTCTCAGGCCTCTTTATCCCCGTGTTGCCCTTGCAGGCTCATCCAGACTGCCAGGAGTGGCACAGGTGGGTACGATACATGTGGGCGAGCAGTAAGGACAGCAGGAAACAGTAGTTCGGGGCTAGCTATACTTTAGTATCACAAGCCTCACAGAGGAACCCATTAGAGCATGTTTGGCAGCGTTTTGGCATTACCAACGATTACCAAAACTGCTTTGCCAATGAAAGTGAGAGGGGGAGAACCCATTAGTGCGGTTGCAATTAGGGGTAATCGCAATCGCAGGACATGCAGTATTTTGAGCACATTCGTGCTCAATGGTAAGTATATAAGCACTGCTTAAATCACCTATCAAAGCAATCATGCAGCGCTTTGGGGGCCCGAGCAATCGTGTTTTAAATCAAACTTTAAAATATTCACCCGGTGTCTTGTTTTCCTTCTTTCGTCCGTAGCTATGCCCCTAATGGAAGAGGTCACATGCGCTTTTTTGACTGGGCCTCGAGAAGCACCTACGACCTCTTCCTTTAGGGGAAGGGGGGGGGAGGGGGAGCTACAGACGCCTGGCAAGTATAACAGTTTTTAAAAAAATGAATTGTCATGGTACACATTGGCACCAATAACAAAGTTAGTGGGAGATGGAAGGTCCTCAAAAATGATTTTCAGGTACTTGGAGATAAACTTAAAGCAAGGACCTCCAAGGTGGTGTTTTCTGAAATACTGCCAGTGCCACATCTGAGTGACAGAGGGAGCTTAGGGAGTTAAATAAGTGGCTAAGAAATTGGTATAGGAAGGAGGGGTTTGGGTTCCTGGAGAACTGGGCAGACTTTGTAGTCGGCTACAGGTTCTACAGCAGGGATGGGCTGCACCTTAAAGGGGAGGGTGCAGCTGCATTGGGGGAGAAGATGGCTAAACGGTTGGAGATTTTAAACTTGGATCTGGGGGTAGGCGGAAGGGTAAATATATAGACAAGATGAGGTAAAAAGACAGTGGGAGCCTAACATTATGGGGGAGAGGGGACAGTGTAAAGAGTAAGGAGGTTGGTAAAACTTCAAGTAGCCCATTTCATGTAACCAAAAGTGGAAAATGTGCTGGTAAAAATATAAAGTGCATGGTAACCAATGCTAGGAGCCTTGCAAATAAAATGGACGAACTAGAATGGACGTTCATTCTGATGGCTATGACATTGTGGGAATAACCGAGACATGGATGGATGAAAGCCATGGCTGGATAGCAAATTTAAAGGGATACTATGGCCTCAATTCACTAAGCTTATCTCCTGTCTTTAATAACGTTTCGAGAGTGGTCACGATGGTGATGAGGCATGTCGTATTCCGGAAACATTTGCCTCAGGCAAACCTAAAGTTAACTTTAAAGTTAAAGTGTGAAAAAAACTACAGAGGAGGTAAATTAACTACAGGAGGTAAATTAACTACAGAGGAGGTAACTTAAGGAATGAAGAGATAAGATAACTCTTACTGTGTGGAGGTAAGTTTTCTCTTGCCTTATTATCTCCAGCATGATCTTAGTAAATTGAGGCCATTGTTTAGGAAGGATAGAACAGGGAAAAAGGAGGAGGGGTTTGTCTCTTTGTTAAGAACTCTTTTTACAGCTGTCCTGAACGATGAGATGGAGGAAGATTGTGAAGATATGGAGTCCGTTTGGGTAAATATTCATGGTGGAAATAAAAGTTGCAAATTGCTTATTGGGGTATGCTACAGGCCACCACATATTCATGAAGCTGTAGAACTGCAATTACTACAGCAGATTGAAAAAGCTGCAAGTTAAAATGAGGTCATAGTTATGGGCGACTTCAACTTTCCAGACATTGACTGGAGTATTGAGGCTACCCATTCTGGTAAAGCAGCAAATTTCTGGCATCATTACAGGACAATTACTTGACTCAAATGGTAAAGGCCCATACACACGTCGGATTTTTCCAGACAGGTCGTTTGAACGTCCCAGTCGTCCGCACGCCAAATCGGGCGTGTGTACAGTCCGTCGTTCGGGTGAGAAGACTGGTCTTGAAATCAGTCTCATCACCCGAACGACGGACTGTACACACGCCCGATTTGGCGTGCGGACGACTGAACAACGGGACGTTCAAACGACCTGTCGTTCGGAAAAATCCGATGTGTGTATGGGCCTTTACGGAACCAACTAGGGGGAATGCATTATTGGATTTGATCATTTCTAATAGACCAGATAATGTATCCAATGTGCAGGGTCAAGAACATTTGGGAAATAGTGATCACAACATGATAACGTTTGATCTGGTGACTGATAGACCGCAGGGCAGCGAGACCACTAAAAACTATGAACTTCAGAAAAGCAAAGTTCAATCAACTCAGGCAGGCACAAAGTTTGGTGAACTGGGATAATGTACTACAAGGGGAGGACACTGAAGGGAAATGGCAAGCTTTTAAACTTATTCTCAATCCATATTGTAGTATGTATATCCCATATGGAAACGAAATGTCTAGGAATAAAAAAAAAAAAAAGGCCTCTATGGATGAATAGAAAGGTTTGAGATAAAATGAAGGGGAAAAAGAATGCCTAAGGTCCTAAAACAGGAGGGGACTGAGGCTGCATTAAGCAATTATAAGGAGTGCAATAAAAAGTTGTAAAGAAGAAAATTAGGCTGGCAAAGATTGAAGCTGAAAATCAAAAACGCTAGGGATATCAAATCTAACCCAAAGAAGTTTTACAAGTGCATCAACTCAAAAAAACAAAAAAAACAAACGAAAAACAAAACTGTATTGGACTCCTAAAGGATGAGGTGGGAACTCAATGGTGGATGACCAAGGTAAGGCAGAGTTATTAAATGCTCTCTTTGCTTCTGTCTTCACAAGGGAAACATCACTGTTGCAAATTACAGATGCAGAAGAGTCTCAATCTTCCAACTGTAATAATAAATAATTAAAGGACTTACGAGCCCAAATCACAAAAAAAAAAAAAAAAAAAAAAAAAAAAAAAAAGTGGTCTGTACCTGGATGAAGTTTGAAGGCACGGAGGACGCCGTCTGCGCCCTCCGTGCAGCTCCGCCAGGTCCCTGCTGCTTATCCTCCCCACGGCCGGACCCCAACCCCACAGCCCGGGTCGGGCTCTCCTGCCTCCTCAAATATGGCTGCCGGAGGAGGCCGCACCGATGCGAGTGCGGCTGCGCAGCTCTAGGGCCTCCCTCCCCGATCCACGCTACGTAGCGTAGATCGGGGAGGGAGGCCCTAGAGCTGCGCAGCCGCACTCGCATCGGTGCGGCCTCCTCCGGCGGCCATATTTGAGGAGGCAAGAGAGCCCGACCCGGGCTGTGGGGTTGGGGTCCGGCCGTGGGGAGGATAAGCAGCAGGGACCTGGCGGAGCTGCACGGAGGGCGCAGATATACAGGCTGGGAACGCGAACAATCACTCGTGTTCCCATGCCTGTCGGCTGGTGACGGCGAGTCCAGAGGCATCGGACCAGAGCTGCGAGGGCACCGATCGGCTGCAGGGGGCTGAGGGAAGCCCCAGGTGAGTTCATCTCATTTTTTTAACAGGCTTAAGGTTCACTTTAAGAAAGTCAAAAAAAAAAAATAAATAAATAAAAAAAAAAATCAGATCCAGGAAGTTATAGACCTGTAAGCTTAACCACCCTGGCGGTATGGACGAGCGGAGTTCGTCCAGAAAAACAACATGCAAAAAGCGGTAATGACGAGCTGAGCTCGTCCATGCCGACAGGGAGATTTCCTGTTTCTCTGCACCACCCGCTGCACTTTTTACTGATCAGAGGGATTCCCCAGGATGGCTGGATGCCTGTCAGCACGCTGTGGGTAGTGATCTGTGCTACCCCCAGCGTGCAGAACTAGCATCCAGCCACCCTGGTGAATTCCGGTGCAGCCAGCGGGGCAGAGAATGTGCTGGCTGTGTGCGGGATTTCCCTTTCTGTGTGGGGGCGGGTGGCTGGTTGTCCCTTCTGTGGGGGGGTTCCCCATCTATGCGGGCTAGTGGTGGCCTGCGGGGATCCCCCTTCTGTGCGGGGTTGGCCTGCGGGGATCCCCCTTCTTAGCGGGGGGTGGATTCCCGTTTGTGGGCTGGTGGTGGCCGTTCGGGGACTCCCCCTTCTGTGTGGGGGTGTCTCCTATGCGGGCTGTGGGTGGCCTCTCTCCCGATCCCCCGTGCCCCCCCCCCCCCGGTCAGAAGCCCTGATCTCACCCCAGGCTGTCTCCTGAGATGGAGGAGGAAGTGCGCCGCTTCCGCCGCAGGAGACAGCCTGGGGTGAGTAGATCAGGGCTTCTGACAGGGGGGGGTTGGAAATAGGGGAAGAGGCCACCCACAGCCCCATAGACGGGACACCCCACCGCACAGAAGGAGGAGTCAGCCTGCATAGAAGGGGAGTACGGGTGTCGGGGCAGAGACACCCACAAACCTGGCTCCCCATACATCTGACTCCCTAGACCTGCCAAACATCTGGCTAACTATATACCTGGCTAATACATCTGCCTACCTATACCTGGCTAATACATCTGGCTATACATCTGGGTCTTATACTCACCACTAGCGTGCTGATCCCTCGTCGCGTACCTCTGATAGCTTCCCCAGTGCCTTCTTCCATGTCCCTTGGCGGATTTTGCTTCTCCCTCGGCGATCACAAGTCCCCCATCAATCGGCGTTGATGACACCAGGGTCACACAGCGTCATCAACATCTTGCAAACACTTTTTTGTTTATTGAATTCACTACAGTAACCTGTATTGAATTCAACTTTTTTTTTTTATATTGAAAATGATTGGTCATTAATTTAACCACTTTTTGCACGGAAATCCTGGGGAAATTGAATGCCAGGATGGTTAACATCAGTTGTATGCAAACTATTTGAGGGGTTACTAAAAGATAATATACATGACTTTCATAGTAGAAAATAATCTTATTTCTCAGCATCAACATGGGTTTACTAAAGACAGGTCCTGTTTGACTAACATGCTTAGCTTTTATGGAGGTAGTGAACGCTAACATGGATATTGGGAATGCTGTAGATGTGATATACTTGGACTTTGCAAAGGCTGTTCGACACAAGTCTGGTGCAAAAGTTGAGGATGCAAGGACTGGGGAAGAGTCTGTATGCATGGATAGGGAACTGGCTAATGGACAGAAAAAGAGTTGTGGTCAATGGATCATACTCAAAATGGGTGACTGCTAGCAGTGGGGTCCCACAGGGGTCTGTACTGGGTCCAGTGCTCTTCAATTTATTTATAAATGACCTAGTAAATGCAGTAGTAAGCAATGTTGCTATTTTTGCAGATGATACAAAATTGTGCAGAATCATCAACTCTCAGGAAGATAGGGACATATTGCAACAGGATCTGGATAGGATGGCTATATGGGCACATAAATGGCAGATGAAATTCAATATTGAAAAATGTAAAGTCATGCATTTTGGTCGTAC